>NC_057795.1:588215588-588515588 GCF_018294505.1 Triticum aestivum
AGATGGAGGATCTTGGAGGCCGGCGCATCGAGCAGGGCGCGCAGGCAGGTGACGGCGTGGCGGTTGGCCGGTGGCGGCGCATCGAGGAGGAGCACTCGGGCCGGTGGCGGTGTGGCACTCTCTTCTTGACGGGGCTGGGGTCGGCCAGATCTGCGCATGTCGGTGGAAAGGCTAGCGACCGGAGCCCGACAGGAGGCCCAGTGGAGCGGCAGGCCGGGTAGGTGCAGGCAGTAGTTGGTTGGCGAGCGCGGATGCCGGTGGCGCAGTCTAGAGGCAGCGATGCGAGTCCATGGCCAGACCGGTTGTGGAGGCGCTGCGATGGCTCGGCCAAGATGGAGTCTTGGTGATCAGCGAGCGGCCGGCCACCTCTATGCGATGTGGCGAGCGACGAGGCTCTCTCGGTGGTGCGGCTGGTTCTTCGTGGAGATGCATGTCCGACATTGCAAAGTTGTCCCTTGAAGTGAGCGATTGCTGTTGCGGGTGGTTCTGGACCTTGCCGGAGGTGGGGGTGGCTGTGGTTCCTGTCTTGGTTGGGTGTTGGTGGTGTGGCCGATGCTCTCCTTGCCGTGTGTCCGGTTGTAGTCCCTCGGCTTGCAGCTGCACTGGCGAAGTGGTGCGGTGGCAGCGGTGTGAAGCTTCTGGGTCGGTGTTGCCCAATTCCAGGTGGTGTGGTGAGGTGCGAGGCACAGGTGAAAATCTTGCTCGGCTTTCGTCGGGCTGGCGGCGATGGCACCCGTAGTTGTCATCCCCCTCCTTGGAGTCATCGTCGAGGCGTGTTCATCATGTCCCTCTCTCACTTGGAGTTGTGGTTGTCTCTGGGCCAAAGTCTCGATTCGGTATTGGATCGGCACAATGATGGCTCGATTAGGTGTTGGATTGGCACAATGACACCGTCATCGACGTTGTTCCTCTGTTGGGAGCATTGTGTTTGGAGACATGGCTAGTTCCTTGACGCTCTCCTCCGGTGTCAGTTGCTGTCCTCTTTGTTCCATGATGGCGCTATGTAAGCCCGTCGCCGGTGTGTCCAAGACGGCGTCTTCCTCGGATCGGATCGAGTCTTGCCACCCACTTGCCACTTCCTCTTAGGCGATAAGAGTGGCTGGTGCGTCGACAAGTGAAGCTCTGCGGAAGTTGGTGGTCTTTGGAGGTGTCCGGTGTCGGTCGAGACGCGGTGTAGTGTTTCAGTTGGGATAGGCTCTTCTCTTTTGTAGTTTGCTTGCGGTGTTGTTCGTCTTTGGTGTGGTGTTTGTGCTACTCTCGTTGTTCGCAGCGAGTGTAGTTTCTTGTAACTGTAACTCTGCCTTCTATAAAGCTATGGTACGCCTAGGCGTACTCTCGAAAAAAATTCTGAGCAATGGAACCGGGGAGGTGCTCCCTGTTGTGAAAAATCACAAAACTGGCCCTTTGGCCAAAGTTCAGCACAAAATGGCCCTCTTTTGAAAATATTTCATAAAATGGCCCTACCCGCATGATGCCCGCACCTGGGGCGCCATGCCAATTAACACAACGCCCTGGTCAAGGGCGCCATACTGGTCAGCGGCGACTTGCCACGTTGGCAGGGCATGGCCCCATGACGCCCCAGGACAGGGCGCCATGCCCATTACCATGACGCCCCTGTCCGGGGCGCCATGCCCCTTGCGTCAACAAAACAGAGCACCCCCTGTTTTCCCCTCCACAAACCCTCACTTTTTCCCCTTCTCCACCCCGGCCGCCCCACTCAAGCCCCTTCCTAATGCCCACAAGTTTTCGTGGATCAGAGCTCCAAATCGGTGATTTATCCTTCCCTTCGACCCCTCAAGGTATTCTCCATCATCCCTCCTCTTTTTGTTGGTTGAAATCTCCACATTGTGGGGATTTGGGGAAACCCTAGGTCATCCAATTTTGCTATTTTTGTTGATGCATTTTGGTGTTTATGATTCTAGATGGCGAGGATCGTCAATGTGCATCATGTGGACTTTGTCTCCTTTGAGAAGGGAGACGCTGAGTATGGTGACCCGAAGAAGAAGCCGGTAGTGATTGTGTTTCCCACAAGTCCTAGCCTTGAGGAGGTTTTGGTTGAGCTTCGAAGAAGGTTGAATTAGATGGAAGAAAGCGATGGAGTAGACTTAATCGGAAGGTATAATGTTGGGTATGGGCAACATATTCTTTGGAAGATAATGCCTATTGACTCCGAGTTTCATTGGGAAGCATATGAAGAGAGTGTATTGGCCTCACAAGATAAATCATTTGAGTTATTTGCCACAAAGGTTGTTCGTGCTCCATTGCACATTGATTTGAATCGTTGTGCATCTTCATGATGTTAGAAGCCCGGTTCGAGATTCAACACATGTCACTCCGGATGTGCATGACACAACAATGAGCCAACCTCCAATGACCCAATGTTTGAGCCCCGTCGGGAATGACCAAGTTGATAATGAAGACTTGCACATGGATGGTGGTGAGTTTGAGGGTGATGAATCAGAGGCTTATCTTCGTGATCATTATGTTGGTGATGTTGAGGCAAATTGCATGGAAGAGGACATGGACCATGGAATAGGATGGTTTGACAGCTAAAGAAGCCAATGCTTTCAAGAAGGTAATAGGTCGTAGTCACAAGACATCATTGTTTTGTGATCTAAGCCTAGTCGATAAGGCGATTGTTGATGGTGGCACAAGTAAAATTCTTGCACCAAGGTTAACTTCAAAGCGAGATACCAAAGAAAGTGTGTATGGTGTTAGTGAAGGAAGAATCTTTGGAAGCTTGGCAGAACTTAAAATATGGGCCAAGGACTACGCGGTTAAGTTTCATCGGCCATTCTTTGTGGAGAAGTCAAACTCCAAAGTGCGTTATGTAGTCAAATGTGAGGAGCACAAGAATCATTGCCCTTGGGTTATCCGTGCAAGATGTGTCAAAGGCGGGCCACAATGGAAAGTTACAAGTTCTGTGTTTCACCATCGATGTAGTGGCAAGGATATTGATGATGATAATGTAAAGGATGATCACCTTTAATTCACCTCCAAATTCATTGCATATCGATTTTCAGCCTCCATAAAGATACTCCCGACATATCCCATTCGGGCATTGATGGAGATGGTCAAGGAGGTTTCTGGGTACGAGGTGAAGTTTGGGAAGGCATGGAAGGCCAAGCAAGCTGCCTTTGAGATATTTTGTGGTGGTTGGGAAGAATCATACAACCGCCTCGCGATGGTGTTGAAAGCGATGGCGGCAGAAAATCCTGTCATGTACTATATGGTGGAGCCAGATGGTGTGAGAACAAGGATATACAACAATGCAACCGTTCGAATATTTGGACGTGCATTCTAGACTTTTGAGCCATTTATTAGGGCCTCCAATCATTGTAGGCCGGTTATGTCCGTGGATGGCACATTTCTGACTAGCCAGTTCAAGGGCACATTGTTGATCGCCATTGCTAATGATGGTGGTGATAAATTGGTTACATTGGTGTTCGCTTTGGTGTCGGCAGAGAACAATGACAATTGGGAGTGGTTTCTTAGTCTAGTGAGGACCAAGGTAATTGGACCTCAAAGAGAGGTTTGCATCATCTCGGACCGCCACCCAGGGATACTCAATGCAGTAGACATTGACATTCCAGGACATCCTCGCATGCACCATAGGTGGTGCATGAGGCATTTTGTGTCTAACTTTTACCGAGCATGTGGAGACAAGGAATTGTCTGACCTTCTTCATGATTGTTGTCTCGCATTCACCACTAGACATTTTGAGAAATTGTGGGACAAAGTGTATGCCAAAGCAAACAATGGTGGCAAAGATTTCCTAAGTAGGAATCTTGCCGATAAAGGAAAGTGGGCACGGGATTTTGACAATGATGGAGTGAGATACAGTGACTGTTGGGGAACGTAGCAGAAATTCAAAATTTTCTTACGTGTCACCAAGATCTATCTATGGAGAGACCAGCAACGAGTAGAAAGAGAGTGCATCTACATACCCTTATAGATCGCTAAGCGGAAGCGTTCAAGTGAAGGGGGTTGATGGAGTCGTACTCGTCGTGATTCAAATCACCGATGATCAAGTGCCGAACGCACGGCACCTCCGCGTTCAACACACGTACAGCCCGGTGACGTCTCCCACGCCTTGATCCAGCAAGGAGAGAGGGAGAGGTTGAGGAAGATTCCATCCAACAGCAGCACAACGGCGTGGTGGTGATGGAGGAGCGTGGCAATCCAGCAGGGCTTCGCCAAGCACCACGAGAGAGGAGGACGACTTGGGAGAGGGGGAGGGCTGCGCCAGAACTTCGTCTATAGCTCCCATGCGCCTCCCCACTATATATAGGGGTGGAGGGGCTGGTTTCTTGCCCTCCAAGTCCATTGGGGCGTTGGCCAAGGTGGGAGGAAAGAAATCTCATTATTTCCTTCCCCACCGATTGTTATCCCCCCTTTTTAGGGATCTTGATCTTATCCCTTCGGGATATGATCTTATTCCTTCTAAGGGGGGATCTTGTTGCGCCTTGACCAGGGGTGTGGGGCCTTGCCCCCACTACCCACGTCCATGTGGGTCCCCCCATGCAGGTGGGCCCCACTCCGGAACCTTCTAGAACCTTCCCGGTACAATACCGAAAAATCCCGAACATTTTCCGGTGGCCAAAATAGGACTTCCCATATATAAATCTTTACCTCCGGACCATTCCGGAACTCCTCGTGACGTCCGGGATCTCATCCGGGACTCCGAACAACATTCGGTAACCACATACAAACTTCCTTTATAACCCTAGCGTCATCGAACCTTAAGTGTGTAGACCCTACGGGTTCGGGAGACATGCAGACATGACCGAGACGTTCTTCCGGTCAATAACCAACAGCGGGATCTGGATACCCATGATGGCTCCCACATGTTCCACGATGATCTCATCGGATGAACCACGATGTCAAGGACTTAATCAATCCCGTATTCAATTCCCTTTGTCTATCGGTATGTTACTTGCCCGAGATTCGATCGTCGGTATCCAATACCTTGTTCAATCTCGTTACCGGCAAGTCACTTTACTCGTTCCGTAACACATCATCCCGTGATCAACTCCTTGGTCACATTGCGCATATGATGATGTCCTACCGAGTGGGCCCAGAGATACCTCTCCGTTTACACGGAGTGACAAATCCCAGTCTCGATCCGCATAAAACAATAGATACTTTCGGAGATACCTGTAGTGCACCTTTATAGTCACCCAGTTACGTTGTGACGTTTGATACACCCAAAGCACTCCTACGGTATCCAGGAGTTACACGCTCTCATGGTCGAAGGAAGAGATACTTGACATTGGCAAAGCTCTAGCAAATGAACTACACGATCTTTTGTGCTAGTCTTAGGATTGGGTCTTGTCCATCACATCATTCTCCTAATGATGTGATCCCGTTATCAACGACATCCAATGTCCATAGCCAGGAAACCATGACTATCTGTTGATCACAACGAGCTAGTCAACTAGAGGCTCACTAGGGACATATTGTGGTCTATGTATTCACACGTGTATTACGATTTCTGGATAATACAGTTATAGCATGAATAAAAGACAATTATCATGAACAAGGAAATATAATAATAATACTTTTATTATTGCCTCTAGGGCATATTTCCAACAGTCTCCCACTTGCACTAGAGTCAATAATCTAGTTCACATCGCCATGTGATTAACACTCACAGGTCACATCGCCATGTGACTAACACCCAAGAGTTTACTAGAATCAGTAGTCTAGTTCACATCACTATGTGATTAATACTCAATGAGTTTTAGGTTTGATCATGTTGCTTGTGAGAGAGGTTTAAGTCAACGGGTCCGAACCTTTCAGATCCGTGTGTGTTTTACAAATCTCTATGTCATCTCCTAGATGTAGCTACCACGCTCTATTTGGAGCTAATCCAAATAACTGTTCTACTTGGAGCTATTCTAAATTGTTGCTCCATTATATGTATCCGGTATCTCTACTCAGAGGTATCCGGATAGGTGTCAAGCTTGCATCGACGTAACCCTTTACGACGAACTCTTTTACCACCTCCATAATCGAGAAAAATTCCTTAGTCCACTAATTTCTAAGGATAACTTTGACCGCTGTCCTGTGATCCATTCTTGGATCACTCTTGTACCCCTTGACTGACTCATGGCAAGGCACACTTCTGGTGCGGTACTCAGCATGGCATACTGTAGAGCCTACGTCTAAAGTATAGGGGATGACCTTCGTCCTTTCTCTCTTTTCTGCTGTGGTCGAGCTTTAAGTCCTAACTTCGTACCTTACAACTCAGGCAAGAACTCCTTCTTTGACTGGTCCATCTTGAACACCTTCAAGATCATGTCAAGGTATGTGCTCATTTGAAAGTATTATTAAGCATTTTGATCTATCCTTATAGATCTTGATGCTCAATGTTCAAGTAGCTTAATCCAGGCTTTCCATTGAAAAACACTTTCAAAATAACCCTATATGCTTTCCAGAAATTCTACGTCATTTCTGATCAACGATATGTCAACAACTTATACTCATCAGAAATTCTATAGTGCTCCCACTCACTTCTTTGGAAATACAAGTTTCTCGTAAACTTTGTACAAACCCAAAATCTTTGATCATCATCAAAGCACACATTCCAACTCCGAGATGCTCACTCCAGTCCTTAGAAGGATTGCTGGAGCTTTGCATACTTATTAGCATCTTTTGGGATTGACAAAACCTTCCGGTTGTATCACATACAACCTTTCCTCAAGTATAACGTCGAGGAAACAATGTTTTGACATCCTATCTGCAAGATTTCATCAATCATGCAGTAACTGCTAATCCAATTCCAACAGACTCTTAGCATCGCTATGAGTGAGAAAACCTCACCGTAATCAACTCCTTGAACTTGTCGGAAAATATCTTAACGACAAGTCGAGCTTTCTTAATGGTAATTCTTACCATCATTGTCTGTCTTCCTTTTAAAATCCATCCGTACCCAATGGCCTTACGACCATCAAGTATTTCTTCCAAAGTCATGGATCCGTTCTCGGATTTTATGGCCTCGAGCCATTTATCGGAATCCGGGCCCACCATTGCTTCTCCATAGCTCGTAGGTTCATTATTGTCCAGCAACATGACTTCCAAGACAGGATTACGTACCACTCTGATGTAGTACGTATCCTTGTCATCCCACGAGGTTTGGTAGTGACTTGATCCGAAGTTTCATGATCAACATCACAAGCTTCCACTTCAATTGGTGTAGGTGCCACAGGAACAACTTCCTCTGCCCTGCCACACACTAGTTGAAGAGACGGTTCAATAACCTCATCAAGTTTCCACCATCCTCCCACTCAATTCTTTCGAGAGAAACTTTTCCTCGAGAAAGGACCCGATTCAAGAAACAATCCATATTGCTTTCGGATCTGAATTAGGAGGTATACCCAACTGTTTTGGGTTTCCTATGAAGATGCATTTTATCCGCTTTGGGTTCGAGCTTATCAACCTGAAACTTTTTCATATAAGCGTCGCAGCCCCAAACTTTTAAGAAACGACAACTTAGGTTTCTCTAAACCATAATTCATACGGTGTCATCTCAACGGAATTACGTGGTGCCCTATTTAAAGTGAATGTGGTTGTCTCTAATGCCTAACCCATGGACAATAGTGGTAATTCGATAAGAGACATCATGGTACGCACCATATCCAATAGGGTGCAACTATGATGTTCGGACACACCATCACATTATGGTGTTCCAGGCGGTATTAATAGCGAAACAATTTCCACAATGTCTTAATTGTGTGCCAAAACTCGTAACTCAGATATTCATCTCTATGATCATATCATAGACATTTTATCCTCTTGTCACAATGATCTGCTACTTCACTCTGAAATTACTTGAACCATTCAATAATTCAGACTTGTGTTTCATCAAGTAAATATACTCAACATTTACTCGAATCATCTGTGAAGTAAGAACATAATGATATTCACTGCATGCCTCAGCACTCATTCGACTGCACACATCAAAATGTGTTACTTCCAACAAGTTGCTATCTTGTTCCATCTTACTGAAAATGAGGCTTTTCAGTCATCTTGCCCATGTGGTATGATTTGCATATCTCAAGTGATTCAAAATCAAGTGAGTCCGAACGATCCATTTGCATGGAGTTTCTTCATGCATATACACCAATAGACATGGTTCGCATGTCTCAAACTTTTCAAAAACAAGTGAGTCCAAAGATCCATCAACATGGAGCTTCTTCATGCGTTTTATACCATTATGACTTACATGGTAGTGCCACAAGTAAGTGGTACTATCATTACTATCTTATATCTTTTGGCATGAAAATGTGTATCACTACGACCGAGATTCAATAAACCATTCCTTTAGGTGCAAGACCATTGAAGGTATTATTCAAAAATAGAGTAACCATTATTCTCCTTAAATGAATAACCGTATTGCGATAGACATAATCCAATCATGTCTATGCTCAACGCAAACACCAATCTCGGTGGTAGAGGGAGCGTGCGATGCTTGATCATATCAACCTTGGAAACACTTCCAACATATATCATCAGCTCACCTTTAGCTAGTCTCCGTTTATTCCGTAGCTTTTATTTCGAGTTACTAACACTTAGCAACCGAACCGGTATCTTATACCCTGGTGCTACTAGGAGTACTAGTAAAGTACACATTAACATAATGTATATCCAATATACTTCTATCGACCTTGCCAGCCTTCTCATCTACCAAGTATTTAGGGTAATTCTGCTCTAGTGACTGTTCCCCTTATTACAGAAGCACTTAGTCTCGGGTTTGGGTTCAACCTTGGGTTTCTTCACTGGAGCAGCAGCTGATTTGCCGTTTCATGAAGTATCCCTTCTTGCCCTCGCCCTTCTTGAAACTAGTGGTTTCACCAACCATCAACAATTGATGCTCCTTCTTGATTTCTACTTTCGCGGTGTCAAACATCGTGAATACCTCAAGGATCATCTTATTTATCCCTGATATGTTATAGTTCATCACGAAGCTCTAGCAGCTCGGTGGCAATGACTTTGGAGAAACATCATTATCTCATTTGGAAGATCAACTCCCACTCAATTCAAGTGATTGTTGCACTCAGACAATCTGAGCACAAGCTCAACGATTGAGATTTTCTCCCTTAGTTTGCAGGCTAAGAGAATCGTCGGAGGTCTTATACCTCTTGACGTGAGCACGAGCCTGAAATCCCAATTTCAGCCCTCGAAACATCTCATATGTTCCGCGATGTTTCGAAAACGTCTTTGGTGCCTCTACTTAAACCATTTAACTGAACTATCACGTAGTTATCAAAACGTGTATGTTCGATGTTCGAAACATCCACAAACGACGTTTGGGGTTCAGCACACTGAGCAGTGCATTAAGGACATAAGCTTTCTACTGTTCGCATAATCGCTACTATCAACTTTCAACTATATTTTCTCTAGGAACATATCTAAAACAGTAGAACTAAAGCGCGAGCTACGACATAATTTGCAAAAGGTCTTTTGACTATGTTCAGGATAATTAAGTTCATCTTATGAACTCCCACTCAGATAGACATCCCTCTGGTCATCTAAGTGATTACATGATCCGAGTCAACTAGGCCGTGTCCGATCATCACGTGAGACGGACTAGTCATCATCGGTGAACATCTTCATGTTGATCGTATCTACCATACGACTCATGCTCGACCTTTCGGTCTCCGTGTTCCGAGGCCATGTCTGCACATGCTAGGCTCGTCAAGTTAACCCTAAGTGTTTTCACTGTGTAAAACTGTCTTACACCCGTTGTATGTGAACGTAAGAATCCATCACACCCGATCATCACGTGGTGCTTGGAAGCGACGAACTGTAGCAACGGTGCACAGTTAGGGGAGAACACTTCTTGAAATTTTGTAAGGGATCATCTTATTTACTACCGTCGTCCTAAGCAAACAAGATGCATAAACATGATAAACATCACATGCAATCAAATAGTGACATGATATGGCCAATATCATTTTGCTCCTTTTGATCTTCATCTTCGGGGCTCCATGATCATCATCGTCACCGGCACGACACCATGATCTCCATCATCATGATCTCCATCATCGTGTCTTCATGAAGTTGTCACGCCAACGACTACTTCTACTTCTATGACTAACGCGTTTAGCAATAAAGTAAAGTAGTTTACATGGCGTTCTTCAATGACACGCAGGTCATACAATAAATAAAGACAACTACTATGGCTCCTGCCGGTTGTCATACTCATCGACATGCAAGTCGTGAATCCTATTACAAGAACATGATCAATCTCATACATCACATATCATTCATCACATTCTTCTTGGCCATATCACATCACATAGCATACCCTGCAAAAACAAGTTAGACGTCCTCTAATTGTTGTTGCATGTTTTACGTGGCTGCTATGGGTTTCTAGCAAGAACGTTTCTTACCTACGCAAGACCACAACGTGATATGCCAATTGCTATTTACCCTTCATAAGGACCCTTTTCATCGAATCCGTTCCGACTAAAGTGGGAGAGACTGGCACCCGCTAGCCACCTTATGCACCAAGTGCATGTCAATCGGTGGAACCTGTCTCACGTAAGAGTACGTGTAAGGTCGGTCCGGGCCGCTTCATCCCACAATACCGTCGAAACAAGATTGGACTAGTAACGGTAAGCATATTGAACAGCATCAACGCCCACAACTACTTTGTGTTCTACTCGTGCAAAGAATCTACGCAATAGACCTAGCTCATGATGCCACTGTTGGGGAACGTAGCAGAAATTCAAAATTTTCTTACGTGTCACCAAGATCTATCTATGGAGAGACCAGCAACGAGTAGAAAGAGAGTGCATCTACATACCCTTGTAGATCGCTAAGCGGAAGCGTTCAAGTGAACGGGGTTGATGGAGTCGTACTCGTCGTGATTCAAATCACCGATGATCAAGTGCCGAACGCACGGCACCTCCGCGTTCAACACACGTACAGCCCGGTGACGTCTCCCATGCCTTGATCCAGCAAGGAGAGAGGGAGAGGTTGAGGAAGACTCCATCCAACAGCAGCACAACGGCGTGGTGGTGATGGAGGAGCGTGGCAATCCAGCAGGGCTTCGCCAAGCACCACGGGAGAGGAGGACGACTTGGGAGAGGGGGAGGGCTGCGCCAGAACTTCGTCTATAGCTCCCATGCGCCTCCCCACTATATATAGGGGTGGAGGGGCTGGTTTCTTGCCCTCCAAGTCCATTGGGGCGTTGGCCAAGGTGGGAGGAAAGAAATCTCATTATTTCCTTCCCCACCGATTGTTATCCCCCCTTTTTAGGGATCTTGATCTTATCCCTTCGGGATATGATCTTATTCCTTCTAAGGGGGGATCTTGTTGCGCCTTGACCAGGGGTGTGGGGCCTTGCCCCCACTACCCACGTCCATGTGGGTCCCCCCATGCAGGTGGGCCCCACTCCGGAACCTTCTAGAACCTTCCCGGTACAATACCGAAAAATCCCGAACATTTTCCGGTGGCCAAAATAGGACTTCCCATATATAAATCTTTACCTCCGGACCATTCCGGAACTCCTCGTGACGTCCGGGATCTCATCCGGGACTCCGAACAACATTCGGTAACCACATACAAACTTCCTTTATAACCCTAGCGTCATCGAACCTTAAGTGTGTAGACCCTACGGGTTCGGGAGACATGCAGACATGACCGAGACGTTCTTCGGTCAATAACCAACAGCGGGATCTGGATACCCATGATGGCTCCCACATGTTCCACGATGATCTCATCGGATGAACCACGATGTCAAGGACTTAATCAATCCCGTATTCAATTCCCTTTGTCTATCGGTATGTTACTTGCCCGAGATTCGATCGTCGGTATCCAATACCTTGTTCAATCTCGTTACCGGCAAGTCACTTTACTCGTTCCGTAACACATCATCCCGTGATCAACTCCTTGGTCACATTGCGCATATGATGATGTCCTACCGAGTGGGCCCAGAGATACCTCTCCGTTTACACGGAGTGACAAATCCCAGTCTCGATCCGCATAAAACAATAGATACTTTCGGAGATACCTGTAGTGCACCTTTATAGTCACCCAGTTACGTTGTGACGTTTGATACACCCAAAGCACTCCTACGGTATCCAGGAGTTACACGCTCTCATGGTCGAAGGAAGAGATACTTGACATTGGCAAAGCTCTAGCAAATGAACTACACGATCTTTTGTGCTAGTCTTAGGATTGGGTCTTGTCCATCACATCATTCTCCTAATGATGTGATCCCGTTATCAACGACATCCAATGTCCATAGCCAGGAAACCATGACTATCTGTTGATCACAACGAGCTAGTCAACTAGAGGCTCACTAGGGACATATTGTGGTCTATGTATTCACACGTGTATTACGATTTCCGGATAATACAGTTATAGCATGAATAAAAGACAATTATCATGAACAAGGAAATATAATAATAATACTTTTATTATTGCCTCTAGGGCATATTTCCAACAGTGACATGACAAACAACATGGCTGAATGTTTAAACATGGTGCTAAAGGGTGTCCGTGCATTGCCGGTGACAGCAATAGTAGAGTATACATTCCAGAAGTTGAATGTCTATTTTCAAAAGTATAGTGAAGAAACATCCAACTTGATGTCCGGGAAAAACAAGGCCAAAAACATGTACAAGTATCCACCAAAGGTCGACGATTGGATGGAATACCAAGCAAGGAAGGCGGATTCACACAAAATCCAGTCCTTTGATAACATAGAATTGATTTACCAAGTTGATGAGCACGGTGGAATGTTGCGTGACGGCGTGCCATATGGAGGTGGCTCCTTCAAGGTTTATCTTAAGATGGGCGCATGTTCATGCGTGAGGCCTACATTGCATCATCTCATGTGCTCTCACTTGATGGCTGCATCTCACACTAGAAATGTGAGTGTCAACATGACCAACAATGTAAGATTGGAGGAGTATTCGATCGATGCAGTCAAAAATACATGGGCTGCAAGGTTTCATCCCTATCTATACCAATCTAAATGGTCGGAATACCATGGACCCCCACTATACCCTGATTTGGAAATGAAGGTGGTGACACATGGAAGACGGAAGACAAAGCGTTTCTTGGGTGACATGGATGATTGGGGTGGTGGATTTCGTAAGGAATGGGGGAGCCAACATTTTGCAGAGCCTCGTGATATCAGTTGTTGCGGTGAATGTAACAACGAGGGGCACAATAATAGAGGTTGTAGCTCAAGGGGCAAAAGAAAGAGATCAAAACAAAATGGTGATGCTGGTATCAGCTGTGGTGATGGTGGAGCTCGAGGACGTGGCCGTGGTGACGGTGGAGATTGAGGTGGTGATGGTGGTGCTTGAGGACGCGGCTGTGGTGATGGTGGAGCTCGAGGACGTGGATGTGGTGATGGTGGAGCTCAAGGACGTGGCTTCGCTTATTGGCTTGGGGTGTGAAACAAATGTATGTGTGGAATTTATGTATGTCGTGAATCTTTTGGGTGGTCGAACTTATGTATGTGTGGAACTTATGTATGTCGTGAACCTTTAGTATGGTTGAACTATGTATGTGTGGAACTATGGAAGTTAAGAACTTATGTATGTGTGGAATCAATGTACGTGGTGGTTGAACTATGTATGTATGTCAGGAAGTTGTGATAAAAGCTGCAACTATGGAAGTTACAAAAAAACAGAAACCACCTAAGTTTTAAAAAAGTGAGCATGTCGCCCTATCTTAAGGCGTCGTGTTTGTAAGTATAGCACCCCGAGGCAGGGCACCATACATGGCGCCCAGAAAAAATGGATGGCGCCCCCAACATGAGAAGCTTACAAATTTTAGGACTTAGCCATTTTCGACGACCATGGCGCCCTGGGCTGGGGCGCCATGCTGTCGAACCATGGCGCCATGGAATGGGGCGCCATGCTGTCAACATGCCCAAATTCTGTCAACATGCTGTCAACATGCCCAAATTCTGTCAACTGCAACTATGAATGCTACAAAGTATTGACAAACAAAAATGACATACATCAAAGTTTTCAACAAATAAGTTCACGACATCAAGTAGACAAATACTACAAGTCCTCAACATACATAAGTTCACGACATCAAGTTTTGGACAAATACTACAAGTCCTCGACATACATAAGTTCATGACATCAAGTTTTGGACAAATACCACAAGTCCTCGACATACATAAGTTCACGACATCAAGTTTTGGACAAATACTACAAGTCCTCGACATACATCAACTTGACGACAAATGCATCATTTCCTTCATTTTCCCCACTTAGCAGGTGCATCATCCTTCCCCTTCACTAAGCGCCTTCTTCTCTATAGCTGCGGCACCTCCTCTTCCTCCTCCTCCTCTGAGGCGGCCTCGATCACCGGGTCCTTACGTGCCTTCCTTGCATATTTTCCCGGAGTATACTTTCCACGCCTTTGACTAGGATGAAGCACATCGGGCATCTGCGAGGTGTTAATCTCATCATGCATCTGTTCACCCCCTCCTCATCCACATCATCAACCGATTCTTTGCCTTGCTGCTAGGTGCCGCTTGATGATGCTCTCGACCTCGAAGCAGTAGGGACGGCGACATCGGTGGAGCGGCAACCTAGTAGAGAACCTACGCCACATGCACAAGACTTGCTCCGCTATGAAATTGACATATCATGAAGTTAGGAGATATACCTCAAAAATGTGTGTGGAAAGAAAATTATCGAATGTCATACCTCAACAAAAAATTTAAGCTTGTTGTATGACTCTTCACCTGGAGGGTACTTGAGTGCCTCATCGGCGTCGTTGACATGCTTTGAGAGCTCGTTTTGCTATTGGACACAATAGGAAAAATCATTTTGGCACAATGTAGGCAAGCATATAGATATAACGGTAACTTACCACAAAGCGGATAGTTGGCGCCGAGTCATACCGTCTACCATATCTAATAAGCCTGTTGTACTCCATATTGGCCATCCGATCAAAACCTGGATTGGGTTCATGTAATATGTCCCCTGGCGAAATGCGAGTGCGTTAAGTTGAGTACGTGCAACGGAACGAAACCGCACAAGATAATTGTTGAATGCTTCCGTATCAAAAGGCCGTGGGGGAGGCTTAGAAGTGGGTTGACGCAATGAAAGCTCAATCTTATTGAGCTTGTGCTTGAACTCCTGGATATACATGTCATGCTCTCGGTCCCATTTTTTATACTCTTCTGCTTCATCTTGTCGAGACTACATAGCATTTGACAATTGCATTTTCATTACTATCTCGAAAACAATGGAGAAAGCATTGAAGTGCTAAACACTTACCTGTGCAAATGTAGCGAAGTGTCCTTGTACTTCGACGGGGTCTCTTGAAATAAGCCAAACTGTGTCATAACTCATTGTGTCTGATAAAACTCAACATCATAATAACAAATCAACGGGAAATGCATCCGCCATAAGTGTGCTTCCTGTAGACACTTTGTGTTAAGTCTGAAAGTAATAAAACCAGCTCCCCTACCAGTATTGCCCTCTGTTCCGTACGGTTCCCAGGTAACCTATAAACAAAGATTAAGAACAAACTACATTGTTAGTATGATTTTTGTAAAACCAAATAAACCTTAGAGACAAAGCAAGAAGCTACTAAAGATAACCTGCTCCGGGGTCATGATGTCCAGCTCATTGCAGTAGTGCAAATACATCGTCTTTGAATTGCCAACAAAACCTTCAACCTTGTCCCACTTATACGCCCATGTAGGCATACGGTATGGGTCATCATAATCATCCCACGGGTCATAACCCTTTGGTGTCGGCTGCCCTACTGGTAAGTGCTCCCAACTCCAGATCGATAATAGAAGTATCGGACCACCGATGTTGGCTTCCTTTGACTCTACGATGTTTCTTGCATTCGTGCCCCTGCGACACGCCTCGTCCAGCTACACGCCTCGTCCAGCTACACACAAACAAGAAATATGTCATTACAAACTAGAGAAAATTTCTACATGGTGAACACACTATTATAAGCAAGACTACTTACTTGACGGTACAAATAAGCCAACGCCGTCGTACCCCAACTAAGTCCATGCTCCCACCCACCAAACAACTTAAGCCACATAAAGGAAGCGTTCACGCCAATGCCGTCAGAGAAAAGAGTCCGGCTGACTACATACCACAAGTATGCCCTGGTATACTGCTGCACTGTTTCATCGTCTGCATCAGTCGGGCATTCCCCAAAGTGTTCAGCAATCCAATGATAACTTACACCGACGGACTTCCCTTGTACCACTGGCTCCCTCCCTATGAGTCCAACCATAATCTCATGCCATCCATCAAAATTTGTGCTAAAACAAATAGGCTCTCCTTTGATGGGAAGGCCAGTGATCAGAGAAACATCCTGCAAAGTGACCGTCATCTCCCCAGCATAGAAGTGAAAAGTATGTGTCTCATGGCGCCATCGGTCAACGAGTGACGTGATCGCACAAGGGTTCATCTTTGGCATCGAACGAGACACGAGTGAGATGAAAGGGAGAAGCCCCGTCTTCCAGATATACTCAGTGTATTGCTCGTCATACTCCATCTTGTCATGAACCGAACCGGACCTCAGGTGAAACTGATCAAAAACCCTTCCTTCATCTGCCATGAACCGTCCATGATGCAATTGATCATACGATGGATGGATAAGAGAAGCCATCCTGCAAATTACAAATGTATATGGTAAGCCCCGTTGTCATTTGCAAATATCCGCAAAATTTCTACACTTATTCTTCTTCCATACACCATATATGTGCATATAAATTTCTACAATATCATACACCATATATTTGCACTAATTTTTCCATACACCATATATGTGCGTACATATCCTAACCAAATTCATAGCACTTTCATAAAAATCCTACATCATACATATTCTAAGCCATACATATCCTAAATCACACTAATCCCCACATTATCACACAAAAATCCACTATCCATTTCAACAAAAGGATGAACTAGGGTTTCACCCAAATCAATCAAATGCAGAGATTTCAACCAATAGAAAGAGGGGAACGGGAGGGGAATACCTTGAGGATTCGAAGGGCAGCCGGATCCACCAATCTTCAGCTCAGATCCGCAGCTCTTGAGTGGGGAGAGGGAGGGGCGATTTGAGGGGCGCCATGGTTGGGAAAGAACAGATGGAGGAGAGAAAGAAAGAACGGAGACCAGAGGGGCTCGGGCGGCGATGTGGTGAAGGGGTATGGCACCCCAGGCCGGGGCGTCGTGGTTCAGCCCATGGCGCCCCGGGCCGAGGCGTCATGGGCCCAAGGCCATGCCGACGCACATGGCGCCTTTGACCGGGGCGTTATGTTATCTAGCATGGCGCCCCGGGCGCGGGCGTCATTGCGGGTAGGGCCATTTTACGAAATATTTTCAAAAGAGGGCCATTTTATGCTGAACTTTAGCCAAAGGGTCAGTTTTGTGATTTTTCACCTCCCTGTTCTTCTAAAAAATGACACTGTCATAGCCTAGGTGTGCCGGTCTGCAGAGTTCATCGAGGGTTTGCCTCAAAGAAGAGCCTAGCCTAGTAGCCTGCGTTTCTAGCGCTATCCACGAATTATTATGACAGTTTGAGCCATGTGTGGCCTGTTGCTGTGGCTATTGGTACAGTCTCCTGTTTCAATACAGTCCAGCAACCTGAACTTCAAATTACGCGGCGCGCCACCGCTCAGCCCTGAAAAAGACTGGGAGCGAACGATCTGGAGCACCAATCCAAAAGGAAAATCAAATCAAAAGCCGAGACGGGCGCAAAAGGGCGGTCCCTCCAAAAAAATAGAAACCAGCGTTCAAAATGGAAACGGATCCCTATCCACATCGCACAATCGCACATGGCCCGAGTGTAACTGTCAACTCTCTTGCCTGCCGTGCCGCGAGTGTCAAACGGAAAGCCAATGCGCTCGCTTTCACTAGCCCCGGCCCATCCGCTTGCCTTTTTTGCCGATCGAGACGGCGCCTAAAGAGAAAGATCCGCTCGAAATGGCCGAGGACACATACATCCAGTGGGAGCAAATCGTAGAGCCTGCTCGAGTGTCTACAGCACGGGAAAGATGCAAGAGAGCTCATGCTTCTTTCTCTCCAATATTGAGGATGGGGCGTCTACCCGTTGGCTGGGCAGCTGAGCTTGCTGCCAGCCCACCCGAGTTCAAGTCTTGACTTGCTTCTATAAAAAATGCCAACGAGTGTTAGCCCTTGAGTTGGTCTTTTTTCCCCTTTTCAATATTACTCCTTTGTCGTCTTAAAAAATGAGGAGAAGAAAAAACCTTGTTGTCTGATAAGTCATGCTTTACACATTAAGTCCATATATATGATTTTCAAATCTCGGATACAAATGGTTTTAGATGACGTCCCTCCTTTCCATAATCTAGTGCGTATAGATTTTTCAAAAGGTCAAACTTTACAAACTTTGACCAGGTTTTTAAAGATAAAAGCATTCATTAGATACATCATGAGAAGTATATTCATATTGTATATATTTTTTTATTGTTGACATAAATAATTTTCTCTATAAATTGGTTACAGTTCGGAAATTTTGATTATTCAAACAATCTATAGGCACTACATTATGGAACGAACAAAGTATTATCTAAAGATTAAAAAGTTTGACTGTGGGAAATATAAATCGACTAAGATGCTGGTTCTTGTAAAACCACACTCATACAAATTTTTCTCCTTTCTCTAAAGACACAAGGGAGTAAAGTAAAAGAGGGGAGGGCGGGAGAATGTCCAGTGTTCCAGGAGCAGCTAAGCTCAGGTGCTCCCGTGTGAGCTCCACCGTGGTCATCTGCGGAGCCCTTGGACCTGCACATAATTAAGGGACTTCTAGAGGGGCTTTTCACAAAAATTCCAAAATAGGAAAACGAACTTGCGGCAGCGGTAAAAATTGCAAAAAATGGTATTGAAGGTTTCTTAAAATATGGAATTCTTAGGCAAAAGAAGCGACGTAAGGCGGGGCCCATGCGGGTGGGTCCCTGGCCACACCACCTGGCCATGTGGAGGCCACGCGTGACACCTAGCACCTCCCAGCACTTTCTGGAATCGTATGAACTTGGAAAAAATTATTAAAAATCCCCAGGGTTTTGGAGCTCCGTAGGTATGAATTTTCAAAAAAAAAATCAAAAACATGAAAAAAAACAACTCTGGGGACTGAATTAATAGGTTAATCCAGAAAAAAAAATTGTTATAAAAAGTTTTTAGAAGTGATAGTATTATAATAACATAAAATAATCAAAAAATATAAATACTTTTGAGACGTATCAGTTCGCCATATGCATGAATGTTGTTGATTGTCCAAACCAACTAGATCTTGAAAATCCCTCTTTAAAGATCTTCATACCCATCAATAATCCTTGCAAATGTGGCCTGTGACTTGGAAGGGGAGTAGACAGAAGAGTGTGAAACACCAAGAAAAACACACTAGCAACACCTGTTATCTCGACTTGTTTAGTTCAATAGTTGAGTTTCGTGTCACTTTTGGAGCCAACTAATAGAGACAACATACTGCCAATTTTATAAGACAGATGCACAAACTCAAGAAAAATAATAAATAGTTGTGTGCATCACTTGATGACGGGGAAAGGGGTTGTTACACCGGCCTTTTGAGAAAATATCTTAGTTCCCTCATCTCTTTGAAGATACAAAGGAGTAAACTAAAGGGAGATAAAAAACCATCATGGTCAAGAGATTTTCACTACTGGGAACAAGCGGGGGTGCTTATGAGCCGCATTGTCTTACTGGTCAAGCTCACACCATCTCGAAGGTTTTCGTCATGCAACTCAGGTGTTCACCATATGCACGAGTGTTGTTGGCCATCCAGCCCAACTAGATCTTGAAATCCCTCCTTAAAGATTGTCATGCTCGTCAACCATCCTTGCAAAGGTGTTCCGGGTTATGGAAGGGGAGAAGACAGAAGAGCGTGCAAGACCGAATAAATTAGCTTGCAATAGTCTTTATCTCCACTTGTTTAGTAAAAAACGTCAGCTCCATGTTTTTTTCGAGCAATTAACAGAGAAGACATATTGCCATATATCAAAAACAAGTGCGCAAACTCAACGGAATTAATAAATTGCACTTAATGCACATGAGAGGGGGATACCCCTGCTTTTCGAAAAATTGCCTTATTTCTCCTCTCTCTCCGAAGGAACACAAAAGTAAAGTGAAAGGAGGAAAAAATAATGATGATCAAGAATTTTTCACTAGTGGGAACAAGGCTCAATGTCCATGTGCCACCATTGCCTTGTTGCTCAAGTGAACGTCATCTTGAGGATTTTCACCTTCCAGCTTAGGTGTTCACCAAATGCATAAGTGTTGTTGGCGATCCACCCAACCAAGATCATGAATTACCTCATTAAAGATCCTAACGCTCGTCAACCATCCCTGTGGAGAAGACAGAAGATCATGCAACACCGAGGAAAACACACTAGTGGCATTGGTTATTTCTACTTGTTTAGTCAATTTGTTGAGTTCCCTCAGACTTTTTGATCCAACTTATAATAATACATGCTGCCATATATCTAAAACATATGCACAAACTCAATTAAATTAATAAATGGATGTGTGGATCACGTTTTGTAGGGGAGAGGGGGTTACATATGCTTTTTGAGAAATTATCTTGTTTTCTTCTCTCTCCGAAGACATAATACTAAAGTAAAGAGAGGGAAACCCCCATCATGATCAAGATAATTTTTCACTACTAAGAACGAGGAGCAATGGACACTCGCAACCATTGCCTTACTGGGAAAGCTAACATCATCTTGAGAGTTTTCACCATGTAGTTCAGGTGTTTACCATATGAATGAGTGTTGGTGACCGTCCATTCCAACTATATCTTGAATTTCTTCATTAAAGATTGTCACACTCATCAACCACTTGCAAAGGTGTTCTGGTTTATTTAAGGAAGAAGATAGAAGAGCGTGCAACATTGAGTAAAAACAGTGACATTTGCTATCTCCCCTTGTGTTATTCATACATTGAGTTGTCTCTCTCTTTTTTATCCAATTAATAGAGAAGACATACTGCCATATATCTAAAATAGATGCACAAACTAAACTAAATTGATAAATGGTTGTGTGCATTACAGTGTAGGGGAGAGGGGTTACACATGGTTTTCGAGAAGTTGTCTTGTTTGTGTTGTCTCCGAAGAACAAACAAGGGAGGGAAAACCATCATGATCAAGAGATTTTTAACTACTGGAAAAAGGGGCAATATATGTGTGCCACCATTGTTTTACCAGTCAAGTTAACGTCATTTTAGGGGGTTTCACCAAGCATCTCAGGTGATTACCATGTGCACGAGTGTTTCCTACGATCCACCCAGCTAGATCTTTATTTTCTTCACTAGAGATTGTCACACCCGTTAGCTATCCTTGCAAAAGTGGTCCATACAAGGAAGGGGAGAAAACAGAAGAGAGCACAACTCTTAGTGAAACACACTAATGATATCCGCTTGTTTTGTCAAATGTTGAGTTCTCTCACACTTTTGAGTCAAATAATAGAGAAGTTACCGCGGCACATCTAAAACATATGCACAAACTCAACGAAATGATCAATGGATGTGTGCATCGCTAAAAACAGGGGAAGAGGGGGTTACACCTGCTTTCTGAGAAACTATTTTGTATACCCTCTCCCGGAAGACACAAATAAGTACAGTAAAGGGAGGAACAAAAACAACATGATCAAGAGTCATTGCCTTACTGGTCAAGCTAACATCACCGTAAGGGTTTTCACCATGCAGCTATGGTGTTTACCATATGCATGAGTATTGCTAACTGTCTGAAGGAAATATGCCCTAGAGGCAATAATAAAGTTATTATTTTATATTTCCTTATTTCATGATAAATATTTATTATTCATGCTAGAATTGTATTAACCGGAACTTTATACATGTGTGGATACATAGACAAAACACTGTGTCCCTAGTAAGCCTCTACTAGACTAGCTCGTTAATCAAAGATGGTTAAGTTTCCTAACCATAAACATGTGTTGTCATTTGCTGAACCGAATGGACAAGACCCATTCGTTAGCTTAGCATTATGATCATTCGGTTTTATTGCTATTGCTTTCTTCATATCAAATACATATTCCTCCGACTATGAGATTATGCAACTCCTGGATACCGGAGGAATGCGTTGTGTGCTATCAGACGTCACAACGTAACTGGGTGATTATAAAGATGCTCTACAGGTATCTCTGAAGGTGTTTGTTTGGTTGGCATAGATCGAGATTAGGATTTGTCACTCCGAATATCGGAGAGGTATCTCTGGGCCCTCTTGGTAATACACATCATAAGAAGCCTTGCAAGCAAAGTGACTGAAGAGTTAGTTGCAAGATGATGTATTACTAAACGAGTAAAGAGACTTGCCGGTAATGAGATTGAACTAGGTATGAAGATACCGACGATCGAATCTCGGGTAAGTAACATACCGATGACAAAGGGAATAACATATGTTTTCATGACGGTTCGACCGATAAAGATCTTCGTAGGATATGTGGGAGCCAATATGAGCATCCAGGTTCCGCTATTGGTTTTTGACCGGAGAGGTGTCTCGGTCATGTCTACATAGTTCTCGAACCCGTAAGGTCCGCACGCTTAACGTTCGATGACGATATTGTATTATATGAGTTATGTGATTTGGTGACCGAATGTTGTTTGAAGTCCCGGACGAGATCACGAACATGACAAGGAGTCTCAATATTCGAAAGGTAAATATTGATATATATATATATATATATATAGGACGATAGTATTCAGACACCAGAAGTGTTTCGGAGGCTACCGGGTACATATCGGGTCACCGGAAAGGAGTTTCGGGCAACCCCGACAAACATATGGGCTTAATGGGCAGAGGGAGGGGCAGACCAGCCCAGCCCACAAGGGGCTGGGGCGCCCCTTTTCCTGGCCGCATGCCCTAGAGGAAGGAAAGGAGGGGGCGCCACCTCTTCCTGCCTTTCCCCCTTGGTGGGAGAAAGGAAAGGGGGGGGGGCACCTCCTCCTTCCTTCCCCTCATTGCCAAAAGAAGGAAAGGGGGGTGGCCTAGGGCAGGAGCCCAATTAGGATCCCTCCTACTTGGGGCACCCCAAGGCTGCTCCCCTCCCCCTCCCACCTATATATACATGGGGAGGGGCGTGTAGAAGACACAATAACATCAACTATTGTTAGCCATGTGCGGTGCTCCCCTCCACAATTTACGCCTCCGGTCATATTCCTGTAGTGCTTAGGTGAAGCCCTGCGCGGATCACTTCACCATCACCGTCACCATGCCGTCGTGCTGACGGAACTCATCTACTTCCTCGATGCTCTGCCGGATCAAGAGTTCGAGGGACGTCATCGATATGAATGTGTGCAGAACTCGGAGGTGCCGTACGTTCGATGCTTGATCGGTCGGAACAAGAAGAAGTTCGACTACATCAACCATGTTGTCAAACGCTTCCGCTTTCGGTCTACGAGGGTACATAGACACACTCTACCCCTCTCGTTGCTATGCATCTCCTAGATAGATCTTGAGTGAGCGTATGAATTTTTTTGAAATTGCATGCTACGTTTCCCAACACTCTCCACCCCAACTAGACCTTGAATTCCTTCATTAGAGATCATCATGCCTGTCAGCCATCCCTGCAAAGGTGGTCCGGGTTGTGTAAGGGGAAAAGACAAAAGAGCGTGCAACACTAGGTAAAACACGCTAGCGACATTTGTTTTCTCCACTTGTTTAGTCAACTCGTTGAGTTCCTTGTCACTTTTTGAGCCAATTAATAGAGAAGACATACCGCCAATTTTCTAAAGCAGGTCAAGAATCTCAATGAATTTAATAAGTGGTCGTGTGCACCACTTAGTGCAGAGGGAGAGAGGGTTACACCTGCTTTTTGAGACATTATCTTGTGCATCCTCCCCAAAGACACAAATAAGTAAAGGGAGGGGAAAACCATCATGATGTAAAAAATCACTACAGAAACAAGGGTCAATGTCCGTGCACCGCCATTGACTTATCGGTCAAGCTAACATCATCAGGGTTTTCACCATTCAGCGCTGGTGTTTACCATATGCACGACTGTATCTGACCGTCCACCCCAACTAGATCTTGAATTCCTTCATTAGATATCATCATGCTCGTAAGCCACCCTTGAAAAGGTGGTCCGTGGTGTGGAAGGGGAGAAGACAGAAGAGCGTACAACACCAAGTATAATGCGCTAGCGATATTCGTCTGTCCTCTTGCTTAGTAGAACTTCGAGTTCACCCTCTCCTTTTGAGCTAGTTAATAGCGAAGACATACCGCCATTTATCTAAAACAAATACAAAAACTCAATGAAATTTTAAAAAATGGTCACGTGCATTACTTAATGCAGGGGAGAGGGCTACACCCGCTTTTTGAGAAATTGTCCTTTTTCTCCTCTCCTGGTAGACATAAATAAGTAAAGTAAAGTAAAGAGAGGGAAAATCATTATGATCAAGATTTATTTCACTACTAGAACAAGGGGGAATGTCCATGTGCTGCCATGCCTTACCGGTCAAGCTAACGTCACCATGAGGGTTTTCACCCTACAACTTAGGTGTTTATTGTATGGATAGGTGTTGTTGGTCGTCCACCCCAACTAGATCTTAAATTTCCCCATTAAAGATGATCACATTCGTCATCCATCCTTGCAAAGGTGACGAGGTTGTGGAAGGGGAGAAGAGGGAAGAGCGTTCAACAATGAGTAAAGCACGCTAGTGACATTCGTTATCTCCACTTGTTTAGTCAAATTTTTGACTTTCCTCTCGCCTTTTCATCCAATTAATAGAAAAGACATACTGTTATTTTTTCTATAACATATAAAAAAACTCAAGGAAATTGATAAATGTGTGTGTGCATCACTTAAGGGAGAGGGGGCTACACCTTCCTTTCGAGAAGTTATTTTGTTTCTCCTCAATACACAAATGAGTGAAGTAAATGGAAGGCAAAAGCCATCACGATCAAAGATTTTCCACTACTGGGAACAAGGGGCAATGCTCGTGCACCGCCATTGCCTTACTGGTCAAGCTAACATCATCTTCAGGATGTTCATCATGCAACTCAAGTGTTCACCATATAAATGGGTGTTGTTGAACATCCACGCCAACTGGATCTTGAATACCTTCATGCTCGTCAACCATCCTCGCAAAGGTGGTTTGGGTCACAGAAGGGGAGTAGACGAAAAAATGTGCAACATCGAGTAAAACACGTTAGCAATGAAGGAAATATGCCCTAGAGGCAATAATAAAGTTGTTATTTTATATTTCCTTATTTCATGATAAATGTTTATTATTCATGCTAGAATTGTATTAACTGTAAACTTGATACATATGTCCCTAGTAAGCCTCTACTAGACTAACTTGTTGATCAAAGATGGTTAAGTTTCCTAACCATAGACATGTGTTGTCATTTGATAAACGAGATCACATCATTAGGAGAATGATGTGATGTACAAGACCCATTCATTAGGTTAGCACTATGATCCTTCAGTTTTATTGCTATTGCTTTCTTCATGTCAAATACATATTCCTCTGACTATGAGATTATGCAACTTCCGGATACTGGAGGAATGCCTTTTGTGCTATCAAACGTCACAACGTAACTGGGTGATTATAAAGATGCTCTACAGGTATCTTCGAAGGTCTTTGTTGGGTTGGCATAGATCAAGATTAGGATTTGTCAATCCGAGTATCGGGGAGGTATCTCTGGGCCCTCTCGGTAATACACATCATAAGAAGCCTTGCAAGCAAAGAGACTAATGAGTTAGTTGTGGAATGATGTATTACGGAACAAGTAAAGAGATTTGCCGGTAATAAGATTGAACTAGGTATGAAGATACCGACGATCGAATCTCGGGCAAGTAACATACCGATGGACAAAGGGAATAACGTATGTTGTCATAACGGTTCGACCGATAAAGATCTTCGTAGAATATGTGGGAGCCAATATGAGCATCCAGGTTCCGCTATTGGTTATTGACCGGAGAGGTGTCTCGGTCATGTCTACATAGTTCTCGAACCCGTAGGGTCCGCAAGCTTAATGTTTGATGACGATATTGTATTATATGAGTTATGTGATTTGGTGACCGAGTGTTGTTCGGAGTCCCAGATGAGATCACGGACATGACGAGGAGTCTATAAATGGTCAAGAGGTAAAGATTGATATATAGGACGATTGTTTTCGGACACCGGAAGTGTTCCGGAGGGTACCAGGTACTTATTGGGTCACCGGAAAGGAGTTTCGGGCATCCCCGGCAAAGATATGGGCCTTATGGGCCAAGTGAGAGAACACACCAGCCCTGGTGCACTCCTATAGAGGCCAGCCCTATGAGGAGGAGAAGGAAAGAGGGGAGGGCAAGAAAAGTGTGGATTAGGATTCCTACTTCCTTCCCTCTGTTGGAGATATGCCCTAGAGGCAATCATGTATGATGATATTTCCTATGTGTTTATGAATAAAGATAGTCCTTGGACATTATCAATGATGTGTATCAGCAAGTACGTGACTTGTTTGTGGGACTATGCATTGTATGATGACTGTCCTAAAAGGTCCCTAGTCGAAAGGGCTGTGTGGACGCGCAGCCGACTAGACTAGCATATGACACGGTCGATGGCTTGGTCTCACTAGCCATGGAGCATTGGATGCTAACCGGATAATATGGACTTGGAAAGGTCTAGTCGGATTCAACGTAGTCGGATCCTAGTCGAGATAAGGTCTGAGTCAGACAGACCCAACTATGAGATGCAGCTATATGTCATCTGTGAGTCTCTAGTACAACATACGTTCTATGTCCTAAGACCTGAGCTGACGCATGTACTCGGGATGGTGACAGACTTGCTTTGGGCCGACCAAACGCTACTCCATGACTGGGTAGTTACAAAGAAAGGTTTCGGGCTTGTCCAGACCCATGCTGCGAGACGTGGTCGAGCAAGATGGGATTTGCCCCTCCGATTAGGAGAGATATACTCTGGGGCCCTCGTGTGATCCGACCAGGATAAGCATGGCCATGCGACTAGGATTATGAGATAATCCGGATAGTGGTCGGAATCACTGGAACGAGAAAGAGGTCGGGCTAGCACAAGGATGACAGTCTCGCCTTGAGCCCGACAACATATATCATGAGGCAAAGGGAACAAAAGTGTGACATGTTGTACAGGTTCACCTAACCAGCTTCATAGTCTGCTTGGTGGTCGGCACGCCTTGCTAGAGGCCGCTACCAACCGTGCAGGTCGGAGGTGATCCGAACTATGACCAAGCTGACTTGAACCTAAGGGGTCGCGCGCTTAAGGAAAGGAACCTACGAGGTCGGTTCGTAGGACACTAGTCGGATGTGATCCAAACTGGACTAGGAACGTGACTGAGTAGACTTTGGGCTTTAGGGTCCGTGCGAGGCCCAAATGTTGAGCCTGCGACGGACGCCTATATAAAGTGGAGGTGCGGCACACTCATGCGGTTGATCGCTTTGGCGCTGTGACTAGGGTTTGCATGTGTTGCGAATAGCCACCTCCACTCGCCGCCGACTGTGTGATAGGACCTAGTAGTCCGCCGCACGGTGTTCCTCCTGCACGTGCGGATACCGTTAGAGGCGATGCACTTGCGCCGCTCCGGCGAACTTGTACATGGGATCGGACGACCGGCTGTTCGAGGGAGATTGGACGAGGAGGAGACGATCCACACGGACGCGCTACCTCAACTCTACTTCCGCTGCACGGCACTGTGCGTCTAGTGGTAACGACCTGTGATCCATCTCCCATAGCATGTTCCTGGATGTTCTGCGTGTAGGAATTTAAATTTGCAGTCGACGCACCCTACCGTAGATTCCAACACCCTCTCCCCCTCTTTCCTTCCCCCTCGGTTATATATGGCAGGGGGGCGCGCGGCTTGGGAGGGACTCCAAGTAGGATTCCTCCTACTTGGGCGCCTCCTATGGCTGCTCCTCACTCCCTCCCACCTATATATATGAGGAGGGGGCACCTAGCACACAACGGACAATTGCCTAGCTGTGTGCGGCGCCCCCCTCCACAGTTTACACCCCGGTCATATTCTCATGGTGCTTAGGCGAAGCCCTGCGAGGATCACTTCACCATCACCGTCACCGTCACCATGCCATCGTGCTGATGGAACTCATCTACTACCTCGATGTCTTGCTGGATCAAGAAGACGAGGAACGTCACCGAGCTGAACGTGTGAAGAACTCGGAGGTGCCGTACGTTTGGTACTCGATCGGTGGAGCGCGAAGAAAGTTTGACTACATCAAACACATTGTGAAACGCTTCTGCTTACGGGCTACGAGGGTACGTAGACACACCCCCCCCCCTCGTTGCTACATCTCCATGGATAGATCATTGCGTGTGCGTAGGAATTTTTTTGAAATTGCATGCTACGTCCCCCAACAAGCAACACCCAGTATCTCCACTTGTTTAGACCAACCGTTCAGTTCCATGTCGCTTTTTGAGTCAATTAATAGAGAAGACATACCGTCAATTTTATAAAACAGATGCACGAACTCAAGAAAATTAATAAATGGTTGTCTGCATCACTTGATGTAGGCGAGGAGCTTACACTTGCTTTTTGAGGAATTATCTTGTTTATCCTCTCCCCAAAGACACAAAGGAGTAAAGTAGAGGGAGAAAAAACCATCACGTTCCAGAATATTTTCACTAGGGCAATGCCCGTGCACCGCCATTGCCTTACTAGTCAAGCTAACCTCATTTTGAGGGTTTTCATGATGCAGCTCAGGTGTTCATCATATGCACGAGTCTTGTTGGTCATCCACCTCAACTAGACATCAAATTCTCTAATTAAAAATTGTCATGTTCGTCAATCATCCTTACAAAGGCGGTCCGGGTTGTGTAAGGGGAGAATGCATAAGAGTGTGCGAGACCAAATAAATCACACTTTGCAATCAATATTATCTTGACTTTAGTCAAACGTTGAGGCCCCTCTTGCCTTTTGAGACAATTAATAGAGAAGGCATACCGCCATATATCTTAAAAAATTCCGACAAAAGGAATTAATAAATGTCCTTGTGCATCCCTTGATGCAGGGGAGAGGGGGTTACACCTGATTTTCAAGAAATTATCTTGTTTCTACTCTCCCCGATGACACATATGAGTAGTAAAGGAAGGAAGTCACAGTCAAGAGTTTTTTTTCACTACTGGGAGCAACGGGCAATGTTAGTGCGCGATGATTGCCTTACCGGTCAAGTTAAGGTCATCTTGAGGGTTTTCACCATGCAACTATGGTACTGGCTGTCCACCCTAACTAGATCTTGAATTCCCTCACTAAAGATTGTAACACTCGTTAACCATTCTCCAGAGGTGGTCCGAGTTGTGGAAGGGGTGAAGACAGAAGAGCTTGCAACACCGAGCAAAACACGCTAGCAACAGTCGTTATCTTCATGTCTTTAGCTAAACCTTTGAGTTCCCCGTCGCTTTTTGAGCCGATTAATAGAGAAGACATACCACAAAATTTCTACAACATGTGCACGAGCTCAAGAAAATTAATTTTATAAACTTATCAAGAAATTATATTGTTTCTCCTCTCTTCAAAGACGCAAGGGAGTAAAGAAAAAGGAGAAAAACATATCGATCAAGAGATTTTCCACTACTGGGAACAAGGGGCAATGCATGTGCGCCGCCATTGCTTTACTGGCCTAGCCAATGACATCTTGTGCTTTTTCACCAAGCATCTCATGCTTTCGCCACATGCATGTGTCGCTAACTATAACGCCATTACTAGATCTTAAATCCCTTCACTAAAATCATCATGAACGTCGACTAAGCGTGCAACGCAAGTAACACTAAGAAACCCGCTTCTGCCTTGTGCACGCGTGCAAAGACCCATGATCGATGAAGACATTGGCAATTGAAGGGAAGAGATCGAGTCGTAGTCAAAGCAATTGTGGCTCTACACACAAGCTACAGTGTTGTCATCACAACTTGTTATTCACGGTAGAGCTCGTCCAGAACACTCTTAAAAATATCTGAAAAAAGACATCACACAATTACGAAGAGTTTGAACAGACCATAGGTCAATCTGGTCATGTAATAATGCAGAGTTTTAAAAAGTTATTGACATACTCCCTTCGTTTTTATTTACTCCGCATATTAGCTTTGACCTAAGTCAATCTTCATAAAGTTTGACCAAGTTTATCAAAAATAATTTTAACTTTCACAATAACAAATATATATGTTATGAAAATATATTAAATGGTGATTCTAATGGTTGATTTGGGATTGTGCATGTTAATAATTTTTTGTATATATAACTTGATTAAATGTTACAAAGTTTGACTTGAGACAAAACTAGTATGCGATCGAGGGGTGCTAGTACATCACTACAATGGTATAATAGTAGTACTATACAATTTACAACACACGAAGGCCAACAATATGGCCCCAGCCCCACTGATCCTCACCTGGAGATTCCATCGTCAAAAGCTTGACCAGTACGTACAACAACTTGCCTTACGCTACATGGCCAACTGGCTATACTATATCATCAGATATTCCTAAACCAAATTGCACCACTGGATTGAAGTTGAACCTACCTAGCGGCAACGGCAAAGGGCACGTTATCCGAATAAAAATCAAGGGATATGCTATGCTGGTCAGACTATCATCATGGGTTGGGTGGCCAGTGCGCCTGCTGCCTCACGCTTAATTAGCCACTAAGATTGCTTGTCCTTTTTTCCTCGAAAGACAGAGCTAGAAGACACTGCCCTTCTGTTCGCTAGCTGTTTGTTAGCTGGTTGTCTGTCGCGCGAATTAATTAGGGATATCCTGCGCGCGACGCTCCTCGTGGCGTCCGTCTCGATGGATGACCGTATGCCTACCTGGAATGGGCATCCGAGGGCGACGTGGCCACGGACGGTCGCAGTCGCGGCCTCGCTGACATGCCGCGCGTGCCACGGGTGGCCCATGTGGCGCCACATCACCGGAGCGGCGACGCTGGCCACCTCACCGCAGATCAAATTCGTGGACAGCGTTGCGCCTAGTCACGGACACATCTGCAGCGTCGGCATCATGTCGACGCGGCGGCGCGGCTGCCGGACGCGTGTCCCGGGCCACCGCGTTTGGGCTATCGCTGTCGCTCGCTTGCGGGAACGGGAAGGGGGACCGGGACGTCTCATGAAAGCGCCGGACCAAATGGCCTGGGGAATTCTTTATCCACAAGCTGTAGCCCCCGGCTGATCTCGTCCGTCAATCGCGTGCGCGGAGCCATCCCGTGCGTCCGTTTGGGTGGGCCCCAGGGTCGTCAGGTGGCAGCGTGACGCCAGCTGGAGCCGGTGGGGCACGCACCACCTTATCCTCTTTTCTCCGCCGCGTGGTCTGTCTGTGTGGGCAGGGTGCACTGCGCCGGCGGGTGACAGGAATGGTAGGGCCCATCGGTCGGTGAGGGGTGGACCAGGAGGCAGGCGCCGTGCGCCGAGTCCAGCAAGGGGGCAATATACTGTGTGCTCGTCTTCCCCGTCGCCCCACTTCGGCTCCCCATTCCCCCGAACTCCAAAACGCCGGATCGGTCAAAGGCGCGGGCGGACCTAGGGTTTGGATAAAACACTCGCCATTCCGCGGATCCGGCGGGGATCGATCCGGGGGATTCAGCCATGATGTCGAGGTCCTACACCAACCTGCTCGACCTGGCGGCGGGGAACTTCGCGGCGCTCGGCCCGGCCGGCGGCGGGAGGCGCCGGTCGGGGTCGTTCGGGTCGAGGCGGATGCCGCGGGTCATGACGGTGCCCGGCACGCTGTCGGAGCTGGACGACGAGGACGACGAGCGGGCCGCCACCAGCAGCGTCGCCTCCGATGTGCCCTCCTCCGCCATCTGCGAGCGCCTCATCGTCGTCGCCAACCAGCTCCCCGTCGTCGCGCGCCGCCGCCCCGACGGCCGCGGCTGGGTCTTCTCCTGGGACGACGACTCGCTCCTCCTCCGCCTCCGCGACGGCGTCCCCGACGAGATGGAGGTGCTCTTCATCGGCACCCTCCGCGCCGACGTGCCCGCCGCCGAGCAGGACGAGGTCTCGCAGACCCTCATCGACGGCTTCCGCTGCGCCCCCGTCTTCCTCCCCGCCGACCTCTACGATCGATTTTACCAGAACTTCTGCAAGGGCTACCTCTGGCCGCTCTTCCATTACATGCTCCCCTTCGCCACCGCTCAATCTCCCAATGACAACGGTGCATCTGCCGGTGGTCGGTTTGAGCGCGCCTCATGGGAGGCCTATGTCCTCGCCAACAAGCACTTCTTCGAGAAGATCGTTGAGGTCATCAACCCGGAGGACGACTATGTTTGGGTCCATGATTACCACCTCATGGCGCTGCCCACCTTCCTCCGCCGCCGCTTCAATCGCCTCCGCATCGGATTCTTCCTCCACAGCCCATTCCCCTCATCAGAGATATACCGATCCCTCCCTGTCAGAGAGGAGATCCTCAGGACTATGCTCAACTGTGATCTCATTGGATTCCACACATTCGATTATGCCAGGCACTTTCTGTCTTGCTGTAGTAGGATGCTGGGGATAGAGTACCAGTCAAAGCGTGGATATATTGGTCTGGATTACTATGGTCGCACTGTTGGGATCAAGATCATGCCAGTGGGAATCCATATGGGTCAATTGCAGTCAGTGCTGCGGTTACCTGAAATGCAGCAGAAGGTTGCTGAGCTGCGGCAGCAATTTGAGGGCAAGACTGTGTTGCTTGGTGTGGATGACACAGATATCTTTAAAGGCATCAATCTGAAGCTTCTTGCATTTGAGTATATGTTGAAGACACATCCTAAGTGGCGGGGCAGGGCTGTGTTAGTACAGATTGCTAACCCAGCACGTGGGAAGGGAAAGGATATTGAGTCCATTCGGGCTGAGATTCAGGATAGTTGTGAGAGGATTAACAGAGAGTTTGGCCAGTCCGGGTACAGCCCAATTGTTCTCATTGATCGGAATGTCCCAAGTGTGGAGAAGCTTGCATATTATACGGTCGCTGAGTGTGTCGTGGTGACGGCTGTGAGGGATGGGATGAATTTGACCCCATATGAGTATGTTGTCTGTCGACAGGGCATACCTAGCTCTGAGTCTGCACCTGAGGTGAGTGGGCCACGCAAGAGCATGCTAGTTGTCTCGGAATTTATTGGGTGCTCACCTTCACTGAGTGGTGCCATTCGTATTAACCCATGGAATGTTGAATCAACGGCGGAGTCACTAAATGAGGCCATATCAATGTCAGAGCGTGACAAGGAGCTGAGGCACGAAAAACATTACCGCTATGTAAGCACACATGACGTTGCATATTGGTCAAGGAGCTTTATCCAGGACCTGGAGAGGGCTTGCAAGGATCATTTCAGGAAGCCATGTTGGGGCATTGGATTGGGATTTGGATTCAGGGTGGTGGCACTAGACCCAAATTTCTCAAAGCTTAGTTTTGATTCAATTATAATGTCTTATGGGAGATCAAAGAGTAGAGCTATATTTCTTGACTATGATGGTACATTGGTGCCACAGGCTTCTCTCTACCAGAAACCGAGTGAAGAATTAGTAAGCATCATTAATACCCTATGCTCGGATAAGAACAACATCGTCTTTATTGTCAGTGGAAGAAGCAAGAATAGCTTGGGATCAATGTTCTCCTCATGTCCAATTCTAGGCATCGCGGCAGAGCATGGCTATTTCTTAAGGTACAATTTTTTATTACCACTGTTGTACATTTTGCTTCAGATTAACAGTGAAGTCTGTACTTTATTCAGACATAATAGGAATAGGAGTCTAGGTCAACTGCAGATGCAAAGGTCTCAGTGTTTTCTGCTTCATCGAGCAAATAGCAATCTAGTTTACTTTTGTTGGTTTTTCTTGTATCAATAGGAAATTCTTCATTTGTTCCTTGTCAGGCTACTACATGCACCAGTTGTTTGTTTGGTACTCCCTCCATGAAATTAGGGCGTCAGGTGGGAGAATAACGCAGTGCTTGACAAAATACCCCTCCCTCGGATCTGCTTTACTGATTCACATTATTATCTGTCGCTGCATGCACATAGCATGATTGGCTAAGGCTGCGCATTCTGCTCCTCTATAGCATTCACACTCTAGGATTGGCCAGCGTGAGGCCCATATTAAACGGATGCTTGTTATCGAGGCGCGTGGAGCGAGTATTTTGCGGCGCTTTTCAAGGGTAAATCTGGGAAATAAACTGCATGAGATTCTCTCCTTAATTGCTGTGCTCAGAATTGTACGCCCTCCTTTGGCGATCGGAGGGAGTACTTCACTGTAATGACCAACTAGCGGAGTCAGTAATTAGGACTTGTAGGTTCATGCACCTTATGTTCATTAAACTCGTGTACCAGGTTCTGCTTTTACTTCACACACGTCATAAGATGTTTGTTCATGTTTCTTGGCTGCCCATTTCTGTTTAGCGTTTTTATTACCTGGGGAGAATGGAGATCGTTGCAGACTGATCATGATTTTTAGAATCCACTGGAGAATTAAATAGATGACGAAACACTATGTTTCCATATTGTAGGTGGACAAGAGATGAAGAATGGCAAACCAGTACCCAGTCCCCAGATATTGGATGGATGCAGATGGCCGAGCCAGTGATGAATCTTTATACAGAAGCAACTGATGGATCCTACATTGAAACCAAAGAGACTGCTTTGGTGTGGCACCATAGGGATGCTGACCAAGGCTTTGCGTCTTCTCAGGCAAAGGAGATGCTTGATCACCTGGAAAGTGTACTAGCAAATGAAGCAGTCTCAGTCAAGAGCGGCCAGTTCATTGTTGAAGTCAAACCTCAGGTTCGCCATTACCATTTGTTGCATTACATTAGACGAGGTCACCAATTTTTGTGCCATCCATAGAGTACATGCGCACATGATTTTCCCTTCATTTGTACTCCCTCTGTCCGGAAATACTCGTCGGAGGAATGGATGTATCTAGATGTATTTTAGTTATAGATACATTCATTTTTAGGCATTTCTCCGACAAGTATTTCCGGACGGAGGGAGTATCTGTATGAGATAACCTATGACTTGCTCTGCATTTAGCTGGTGCCCCTACCTGATGTTCGCATAATACTTCTGTGTCAATCACACAAGCCATGTTGTTTCTTGTACATTACAGTGGGCCTCGATCACATGCCCGTAATTCTAAGTCTGCTTGTAATCAGTTTCCTGCTTTTTTGCTGGGTTTGGCTGGCGCTACGTCCGCTGATTCGGTGAATTAATTAGCCAGATGAGCTGCGTCACATGCAAGCGTGAGGGGCGATGCTGTATGCAGAATTTAATTAGTTACATTTGTGTAATTGACGCAACGACAAATGCATGCCTGATTTAAAAGTTCCTTCCTCTCTATCCCATTGGTGCATGTGGTCAGCATTGCACGAGGAATTAAATCTTTTCTGTAACTGGTGCCGAGTTAATGTTGCATTGGTCTCAATCTCAGCGTTTTGGCCAACGGGCCTTTTAAACCCAGACGGATGAAGTAGTCACTAGGCTTCTTGTACATTACAGCGAGGCTTCTATATTTATTACCTTCACAACTTTACCCTGTTGTGAATACCTTTCAGTTTTACGTTAGGTAAGGAGTATATTGTTTTAAAACAAATTTGTGATTTGTATTCAAAATTTATTCTCTTTATGTGGCCTTGCTTGCTTCACCATATCAACAATATAAACTGTCCTTGTTTAGTTGTTTACATGAGTACTGTCATACGCAGTGCATGCATCATATTGCATCCACTTCTTTCCCTCTTTAGATGCTTTAATTTTTTCAAAAATGTCATTCAATCAGAAGTATGGAAATTGACCACAATGGTTTTACTAAATTATTTCAGGTTTTTATTTTTTCTGATCTTTGCATTGCTGCTGAATTTCCATTAATTCGCTTGGTTGTCTCTTTGTACTGCAGGGTGTTAGCAAAGGTCTTATAGCTGAGAAGATACTTGCATCAATGAAGGAGAAAGGTCAACAGGCAGATTTTGTTTTATGCATTGGTGATGATAGATCCGATGAGGATATGTTTGAAAATATTGCGGATGCCATGAAAAAGGGCATTGTTGCTCCAAAAACACCACTGTTTGCATGTACTGTGGGGCAGAAACCGAGCAAAGCCAAGTTCTACCTGGACGATACATATGAAGTAGTCAGTATGCTGAGTGCACTAGCAGAAGTTTCAGAACCAGACCCAACGGCAGGCTTGACAGATGACTTGGCTACATCAGTCTCCTCGTTAGACATCGGTGATGAACAAATACAGTTCAGTAATACAAGGATAGAAGGATCTTAGCCTGGAACTGAATCTGCATACTATGATGCTTTGACTCACTAAAACTATTTTCTTTGATCCGAAGCGGTGGAAGCAGTGGGTAAATGACCCACAGCAGGGCAAAAACTATCTTACAGGTCACAATCATTAATTTCTTGGACTCATGATTCATTGTAGAGAAGAAAATGTGTTTCTCCTGGTGGACAAGGAGTTATATAGTCTGAAGCTGCAGAGAGAGGGGTTACAATCTGGTAGCTACAATAGCCTCGTTCCTCAGTTGGTTACTGCATTTCAGTGCGTTGGCTGCAAGAAGACTCATATGTGCATAGCTGATCTTTCATGCTCTTCTGTTCTCCGTGATATGGAGAATATTGGTGTTAAACCTGTGAAAGGACAACTGTTGCAGCTTGTCTGTCGGCTTGATTAACAAAAAGATTGTCTAGTCAAGAAACCTAGTTTTTCTTTTCTTGTAATGTTGCGCAGGTGTCTGACTATCAAGGATGAGATTCAGATGATAATTTGACAGCGCTATGTGCACCCTTATATCTGGCTATGTTTTACCTTAGGTTGCTATATATAATTCATAATGTCATGAACTTATAGTAGTTTGTATTGCTGATGATCACTAAAAAAAATAGTGTGCTATAGCATCGCTATAGCCTTTGAGAGGAGCCGCTGCTACGCTATAGCCAATTTCTTCGCCATGGCTGCTATATATCACACTAAATTACACAATAGCATGCTAAATTGTGCTAAATCACATAAGCTTTTAGCGTCGCTATTTCATAGACGGTTGGAACTCAAGCCCAATTGTTTTCCACGGCCAAAATCAAGACCTTACCTCTCCCAGTTCCCTACTCATGGCGTGTTGAGATGTGCTCGTCATGGCGTGCACGCTAGCTGCCGAGACTTGTGGAGCGGCGATGGAGCTGGTGAGGGAGCTCGTGGAGGGAAAGCTCATCGGCGCCGAGGACTCCGCCACTCCATTCCTCCCTCTCTTCTCAAAACCACCACGGCTAGGAGGTGGCACGATGTTGCAGCCATCTGCGTGACCTGCAAGTGGGTCATCGGCACCCACAAGCAAGTGCTGGTCTGTTGCTCTCCAGTTCTTAATGTTGTGGTCTAGAGATGTACTGATGTAGCATCGCAATTAGCAGTTATTGAATTCATGCTCCAGCCAACTCATTCAAAAAGTCCGAACTAATGAAGAAAGGCGGGCAATATACTTCAACAGTGATTTTAGCTATAACATGGTGAAATACTACAAAAGTGGGGCATATCTATTACTCCAGTGTCAAAAAACGTCTTACATTATGGGATAGAGGGATTATTTTTTTTCCTGCAAAACACTATTTGATTTAGCATCCACTATACTATAGCGTCCAAAGGAGGCTGCCACTAAATCACATAGCCTACTATTTTTGAAAAACATAGCCTGCTATTTTTTTCACTAGCTGATGATACTTGGCCCTCGCTCGGTGTTAGTTTTTGCTTATAAATGTTTTGCCTGAATGAGGCAGCACCGCGCAAGGAGATTTTTTTTTAATTTTCAGGTGCAGCACAGGGAGATTGACAGACCTATTTTTCGTCCATCATCATTAGAACTTGGCACGATTAGTATCATTAGCTTACCTCAACTCTTAAGGCCGATGATAAGTAAGGTTCCCAGTTGTGTTTTTACTGTTCCCCTAAAAAAAAGGTTGTGTTTTACTGACTATTCATCACGAGTCTGAGAAAGAATAGATTGCACTTGTGTGGTGCTCCTATGCTAGAAAGATTCAAAGTGGGCATCTTTAGAAAATAAATAGTACTGTAACAGTTAGGAAGAGGATGCTCTTATTTTTATTCCGAAAATGGCAAACGTCACAACTAGCGACGCTCCTCCTGAACGCTGATACTGACAACCATTGTTTACAAATGATCTGTACCACTGAACTGAGCATCAGTCAATGGCGAACGTACTGACTACTGTGATAATACAAGATGAACAACACCTCGGAGGAGGATGCTCTTATTCACTCCGAAAACCGAAACATCACATCAAGGTTACAAATGATCTACACCACTGAACCGAAGGTCTCATCAGTACAATAATACACCACATGGTACACAATACTGTAATGTACAGCACAGTGAGAGAAGAACCGCGGCTGCAAGCGTCGGCTCCAGCCTCAGGAGAAGAGGTACACCAACTCGAAGGATTTCCTGCACAAGGCATGTCACGTATCCATTTACTTAGCGGGTGGATGGAGAAGCAGACGGTGCAGCACTGTAGTACGTATGAAGCTATATACAAGACCAGCGGAGGCGACTTACGAGGTTTTCCCGGAAAATGTAGGGCTGTAGTTGTAGATCAGGTTGTCCAGCACCTTGTCAGCAGGAGGCCTGTTGGGAGACTTGCGGGCTTGGCTGTTTCACGACAGGGCAAACCGTGAGATAAACAAACACAGTGTCACTTCTCGATAGTTGCATATGTATGAAAAGTATGGAGTTCCGAATTCATGTCCGTTTGGAGCATCGATGTTTTAAAAGCTATGCCCCCTTAATTAGGGGGTTGTGATGGGTGATAAACTGTGAACTCGGTTCATTTTTTTTTGAAACGGAAATGGGCAAAAAGCCAGAAGCAAGTTGCCCAACGGGAACACACATAAGGCTGAAGGCCTATAACTGCTTAGCAGGGAGCTACGACACCATAAAATAAATTTGAACAGGTAATTTGCCATCTGTGCATTATGGTCAATGCATATGTGAATAACCAGATGCCATGTTGCTTATAACGAATAAAAAAAATGGTATTACAGACCTGATAAAATAGTTGGCAAAATTTTGAGTCACTTGTACCGCGTCCTCGCTGTGTGGGATCATTGGTTTACCCCACTCGAAAATGGCTTTCTGCAGTAAGTGAACAAGCTAATTACGATCTAACCTCTGAAGATATCATGTTTACCCAAGTGACCAGTGGCCACATGAAGAAATATCACGGCCTGAATATAGTTTATAAAGACAAGACATTTTGATAGCAGCCTAGCGATATATAATACTGAATAATACCAGACAACAATAAATGTGATGCAAAAATATACATAGTTCTATGAACACATTAGTGGATTTACATCTCCAATTTCAAAAATAAAGTGTACCACTACAGTCAGCATACCTCAGGATGCCACTGAGTGCAAGTGATCGGGTATTTCTGTGCTTCGACGGTTGAGATGTAAACCTGATTTGCCAAAGGAAAGGGAATCAATTTGTTGTATCATACGATGACTCGACAATCATTTACTAGGATTAAATATTTGGAAGAAGATTTTCCAGATTCTTCATCAAAGTTGTCTTCTATATACATTGATTTAGCACTTCCCTCTGAATTAGGCTGGTTGAGATTTCAAACCAGTTAAGTATACAAGGTGTAATAAAAAGATGACATATTGTACCTCACCGTTTTCATCAGGGGATGTGGTCAGAATCTTGAAGAAACTTGATAAGGCATCATTCTCTCGCATTCTCTTCGGAGATATACCATACTTTGACCAGTTAAGAAATTAAACCATGTTAGGGAAAATAAGGAGATAAAGATACTTGTTCTTCAATCTGCATAATAAGTTGCTGCTTCAAAATCGCCAGCCATTTTCTCTAAAAAAATCGCCAGCCATGATTTGGCTCAACTAAGTGTATCATATCAATGTTAATTTGAGCTGAGGTCGAAGATAAGATGTGATGAGCATCCAAGATGATTTTTCTTCTAACACAAAATGACACATTTGGGTGTGTGTTCAAGGAAAAAAAAGAGCACCCAGAATTCTACTTACTTTGTGATTTTGCATGACAAGACAACTGGTGCTGAGTTTCTGGATGAGATCAGGATGAAATCTGTGAATTAGATCATTTTTTATTAGACAGGTATACAAGGAATATTATAAGCCAAGCCACAGAGAGTCAATGAGCTAGCAATAGAAGGCCGTATTCGTGCCATAAATAAAGTAAAGAGGAACAAGGTTATATCATAGACAGATAAATAGAAAGGTATTTGAAATATGCTAGTGATGTCATAACATATGTCTTTTTTACTTTACCACTACGGATAACCTCGAGAATAGTGCCTGTGTTTCAGGGAGCAATCTAGATATAATATCTACTTCTGAAATCTAACCAACTGCATAGTCGACACCAATTTATTTTCCTTTTGTTATTTCAAATTTGAATGGAACATATTGTAAATGTTAATCTTAACTGTATTTTCTCTGTAAAGAAGAACCTAACTTCCGTAATATTTTCGTACAGAGGAGAGGGCAAGAAACATGGCTGCAAGTGCCCATGCAGACTTTCAGTCGAGGAAGGTGGGAAAACTGCAGTTTAACGCCAATACAATTTTTAAATAAAAGGCTCACGTGACCATGCAGCACCCATCTTTAAAAATATATTATTTTTTAGAATCCCTACCTTTCAAACACTGATCCCTGGAGTGAAGAATAATTGGGGAACTGAAGAGTTGATGCTTGATCTGAGGCGTGGAATGACTCCAAAATATTATTGTCCTAATACCAACATAGAGAAAAGAGCCAGTTGTCAGTTTGTAGATACAATACACAAACTTGGTATGGAACACACCAAGTGTCTATGTCCTGTTCAGGGAACAGAACAGTGCAGCCAACCAGCCGGTTCTTCACTGCATCACATGAGGCAAGAGCAAATGTATACTTTTAAATTCTAACACATCACAGATATCTCAATTTGAGACTGTCCTAATAATATAAGAAATTCAAATTATTTTTGTACCTTAGCAACTAAATTTGCATGTTGACGTCTGTAATTTTTGTTCATTATCTTAGAAAAAGGAGAAATTACCTTGCTCACAATCATGCTTACAAGCTCAAAGCCAAGACACTGTGCAAACAATGGAAATGGAACTCCTGCATCATTTTTGTCCAAGACATACTACAGAAGATAAACAAAGAAAGTGAGAATTATCCAGTAACGTCTGGTCCCATTCTGTGTGAACTAGGACCAATAATATGATGTTACCATACTGTGATATAGTATGTTCTTAATAATGGAAGCAAGTACAGAGCAGAAGTGAATAGCATGTCTGAAACACATAGAAGCTGCCAAATAGATAGGTACCTGAAACACTTTCTTAATCGTCTCAAAATATGGACCCCTCTTTACTGATCCACCAGTAAACAGCACGCCGTTCACCAAACTGAGTTTCTGCAGTAGAGAAGGGACACCGGCAAAACTATCAGTAATTACTACCTGAGAGATAATATGTAGGTACTACTGAGCAAGCAGGGGGCTACCAAGTAAAAGTAACTAACAGGTGATCTGTTGTCCTGAGATCAAATGACTGCAGAACACGAACAATATTTAATTATTTATAGTAGTCAGAGACATGATAGGTTAACTGTTTCATCTTGATCTGAAACAGATGAACAGTAACATAAGCTAGTCAGGCACGTGCTAGGGTAACTGTTTCATCTAGATCTTTCTTTAAACCTGCTTCATCGTGATCTGAAACAGATGAACAGTAACATAAGCTAGTCAGACACTGAGTGATCAAGTCACGATCCACCTTGCTATTGATTTGCCATTCCTATGTAAACATGTACTCCACTTTAAATGTGGAGAAATTCTAAATAATCAGAACTACCAGATGTTCCGTTTTGCACTGTCAGAAAATGATTTAAACTGGTACATACAGTACATAGTTAGTTGACTAACAAGGATTTTGGTTTGACTTCCAAAGAACTGGCAGTTGTCAGATAGAACTACACTCACATTTAAGCAGCAGAAAGAAAAAGGGAGAGACTGAAGGGGGAGGGAGGGAGGGATCTGGAAGCGCTGACCTCGAGGAGGCGCTCGTCGGGCTCGTTGTAGATGAGCGGGATGACGCGGGCGCCGCCGGCCTCGACGAACTTGACGTAGGAGGCGCCGATGTAGGAGGTGGAGGTGCCGTTGTCGATCCTCCCGGCCGCGCCGTCGCCCGGGTGCGTGACGATGCCGATCACGGGGCGGTCGTAGACGGCTGGGTCCGCCGGCGTGGCGCAGGCCCCGGCGCGCGGCAGCCGGATGACGCCCGGCGCCGCCGCCGCCGACGAGGTCCCGAGGAGGGCGAGCAGGAGGAGGAGGGGGAGCAGGTGCCGGGGAGGAGAAGCCATGTGGAGCTGTGGACAATTGGACTGTGCCGGCTGGGAGTGGGCTCGCTTCAAGCAGGTCGCTTTTGTTATCGCCTCGTGGCTGGACGGGAGAGGAGGATTTACTGAATAATAATAGGAGCATGTGGTTCGCGCGGCGATCTAAAAAATGGATCTGCTGGGAAGAGTGGCGGAACGTGCAAACCTCACGTGTTTTCGAAAATAACAACTGCCCCCTAGGCGTTAGCACTTTGGGCATCTCCAGTGGTTTGGCCCCAAGGGCAACCGGTGAAGTGTTTTTGACGTTTGCGCAGGCGTTTTTTTCAGTCTGGGTGCGATCGAGTTCCCAGCCGCGCCCCCAGGTTTCGGCTTTCCCGCTACCAGATGGGGCAGGCGAATCTGAGTGCGTCGGCGGCGAGTAGATGTACTGAGTGTTGAGGCCGGCGGCGAACACGGGGGAGGGAGTGCGCGGGTCGTGGTTGAAGCCGGACGGGGACACGCGCGGCGCCGCGCCATGCGGGAAGGTGATGTTGGGGTTGAAGCCGCCGTGCGCGTCGCCGTCGGCGTAGCCAGGCGAGGCCGTGTACCCCCATAGTGGCGGCGAGAAATTGGCCAGCGACGCGACGCTCTGCTGGCTCCCCCACGCGGATTGCGGGCACTGGCTGCCCTGTTGAGGCGGAAGGTTCGCCATCCCCGTGCGAGACGCTCCCTCCTGCTCCGCTGCCACCGCCGCGGCATCCCTGACCTTCTTCAAGATGAGCTTGTTCCGTCGGTCGCCGGTGACCGCCTCCCTGGGACAAATGTCGGCGTTCCACCGGGCGTTCGACATGCCCGGCAGCCTTGCCTTCGGCGCCCTGGCTTCCTCTTCTTTGGCCGGACGGACTCAGTGGCTTGGCGAGGGGGCGCATACTTCTTCGGCGGCATGGTAGGCGGATCAGAGGAGAGAATGGCGGAAGTGGTGGGGGAGAAGGGCGATACCGGGGAAATGGAGGGAAAGGGGGAAGAAAATGGCGGGAAATAGGCCGGTGTCACCGACATTACGAGCCCACACGCCTTTTTGCTTCAGCTGGCGCCCGCTGGTGTGCTGGGTTCGAGTTGGGTTCGCCGGTTGTAATTTCGGCCCAAGCCGGCAATAAACGAGGATCGAGGGGGGGGGGGCGACTGGGCCCTTTTCCCGCCATCGGTGCTAAAAAAGGTGCCCTAGGGGGCCTGTTGGGGGCGACTGGAGATGCTGTTAGCAGCAGTAGTAGCAAAGCTGCTAAGAGCATCTACAGCCGGACTTTGCAAATTTGACCCCTCAAACGCCGCGGACAGTGACTGTGCACGCCTCAAAAAATGCATTCCACATCCGGATATCTTAAATTAGAAACCTGGAATCTATATTATTACATGCAACGTGAAACCTAATCTAAATGGAGCTCGCGTGGTGCCGCTCCCCGCTTGCCCGGCTCCGCCCTGGCCATGTCTGATGGCTGGCTGCGCTCCTCGAAATGTTGGTCCGGTCGCCGTCAAGGTAGAGCAGGGCATGAGACACGAGCTGGCTCACGGGACTCAATGCGCCGTTGTCTCCCATGCCCTACTCTTCCTCATCGGAGCCTGGAACCCGTTGGGTGCCGGTGGACGTCAGGTCGATGATTGATCCACCCGGGGACGAGCCGCCGACGTCCACCACGATGCGGTTGCATCGCCCGGACTGATGCCCCATACGGGCGCCGGAGAATGCGACTCCGCCTCGCCGACGTCCGCCGCCGCCTCCCGCGCCCAGTGCCTTGCACGGCGGGCACGCCGTGCCATGGCCTCGTGGGACGATGGTGCGTCCCGAATATCGGCGTGCCAATGGAGGGATTGCGTGTCCGCCAACGCTTTCGGACGCCAGACGGACCGCACGGCCTCCAGTGAGGCAGCTGCGACTGGCCTAGCGCCGGATCCATGCCCCATTTGGGCGGACGCAATGAATTCCGGGCGGTTGGAGTTCAAGTGCAGCCGTGCACGAGCCTCCTCCCAAGCGCGGCGGAGCGCAAGCCAGACGGCCATCTCCTCCCCGAGGCCGCGTGGGATGAGTTTGGGGTCGACGGATCGGGAGGTGATGGACTCGGATCCGCTGCCCGCCATGCCGGAGACGGCTGGAAGGAGCCGGAGACGAGCTTGTGTGGCGGAGGAGAGAGGAGTAGATGGGAGTGAACTTGTTAGGGTTTGGGCCGGTGAGTGGATGGAGAGGAATTTATGTGGGGTCGGGTGAGCCAGCGTGGGCCGGGTCCGACGTGGCGTGCGTGCCTGGCCCCCATATTCGCCCCATATTTGGGCTGGGTATGGGGGTGCCGGTCAGGCCGGGCGTTTGAGGGCCGTTGGAGGAGCCCGTCAGGGTAAAAAATCGTGACCGGGCAACCTGTCCAGGCATATAAGGTGGGTTTGAGGCGCCCGACTATAGATGCTCTAAGATCCACATCTCGTCATGTGCAAGACATGTGCGACGTAAGAACATATGGCGCCCCAAACCCCACTCAACGCCCGGACGAACGTCCAGTCAGTGATAGCTAAAGAAAAGCCGACTCAGACGGACATCTCAAACAGGTGTCAAACGCTCAGGTTGATCGGCACCTGTCATATCCAACTCCAATATAGGGCTGATATGGAGAGGCACGACCGAGCGCATCCGCCACGTCGGACTCACGGTGGGGTCCCACATGGAATCGCTCGGAAACCCACGGTACGACGGACGTCTCCTCGGTGGGGTTACGAACGTCGTGTGGCACCACTCTGACTCGCCGTCCGAGGCCAAATCCGGCTATTTAGGCCGGCAGGCGTCCCCCAACCCCAGCCACATCCGCCTCCTCCCTCTCCGTGCCGCCAGCCCGAGCCAATCCACCTCTCTCCCGCACCACCGCTCTTCCCACGCCGTTCGGGTTCGCCATGGCCTGACAAAAGAAGACGACATATGCTATGCTCATGCCGGAGCACTGATACGTCTCCAAGTATCTATAATTTATGAAGCATTCATGCTATTATATTATCTGTTTTGAATGATTACGGGCTTTATTATACACTTTATATTACTTTTGGGACTAACCTATTAACCGGAGGCCCAGCCCATATTGTTGTTTTATTGCTTGTTTCAATATTTCGAAGAAAAGGAATATCAAACGGAGTCCAGACGAAATGAAACCTTCGGCAGCGTGATTTTTGGGAAGAATATGATCCGAGAGACTTGGAGTTCACGTCAGAAGATCCTCGAGGAGGCCAGGAGACAGCTGGGCGCGCCCCCTATCTCGTGGGCCCCTCGAGCACCCCCCGACCGACTTCTTTCGCCTATATAGTCCCACGTACCCTAAAAACATCAACGAAGAAGATAGATCGGGAGTTCTGCCGCCGCAAGCCTCTGTAGCCACCAAAAACCTCTCGGGAGCCCGTTCCGGCACCCTGCCGGAGGGGGGATCCCTCACCGGTGGTCATCTTCATCATCATCCCGGCGATCTCCATGAGGAGGAGGGAGTAGTTCACCCTCGGGGCTGAGGGTATGTACCAGTAGCTATGTGTTTGATCTCTCTCTCTCTCTCTCTCTCTCTCTCTCTCTCTCTCTCTCTCTCTCGTGTTCTCTCTCGTGTTCCCTCTATGGCACGATCTTGATGTATCCTGAGCTTTGCTATTATAGTTGGATCTTATGATGTTTCTCCCCCTCTACTCTCTTGTGATGGATTGAGTTTTTCCTTTGAAGTTATCTTATCGGATTGAGTCTTTAATGATTTGAGAACACTTGATGTATGTCTTGCCGTGCTTATCTATGGTGACAATGGGATATCATGTGACACTTGATGTATGTTTCGGTGACCAACTTCCGGGTTCCGCCCATGAACCTATGCATAGGGGTTGGCACACGTTTTCGTCTTGACTCCCCGGTAGAAACTTTGGGGCACTCTTTGAAGTACTTTGTGTTGGTTGTGTTGGAAATATGCCCTAGAGGCAATAATAAAATGATTATTATTATATTTCCTTGTTCATGATAATTGTCTATTATTCATGCTATAATTGTGTTATCTGGAAATCGTAATACATGTGTGAATAAATAGACCACAACATGTCCCTAGTGAGCCTCTAGTTGACTAGCTCATTGATCAACTGATAGTCATGGTTTCCTGACTATGGACATTGGATGCCGTTGATAACGGGATCATATCATTAGGAGAATGATGTGATGGACAAGACCCAATCCTAAGCATAGCACAAGATCGTGTAGTTCGTTTGCTAGAGCTTTTCCGATGTCAAGTATCTTTTCCTTAGACCATGAGATCGTGTAACTCCCGGATACCGTAGGAGTGCTTTGGGTGTACCAAACGTCACAACGTAACTGGGTGACTATAAAGGTATACTATGGGTATCCCCAAAAGTGTCTGTTGGGTTGACACGGATTGACACTGGGATTTGTCACTCCGTATGACGAAGAGGTATCTCTGGGCCCACTCGGTAATGCATCATCATAATGAGCTCAAAGTGACCAAGTGTTTGGTCATGGGATCATGCATTACGGTACGAGTAAAGTGACTTGCTGGTAACGAGATTGAACGAGGTATTGGGATACCGACGATCGAATCTCGGGCAAGTAACGTACCGATTGACAAAGGGAATTGTATACGGGGTTGCTTGAATCCTCAACATCGTGGTTCATCCGATGAGATCATCGAGGAGCATGTGGGAGACAACATGGGTATCCAGATCCCGCTGTTGGTTATTGACCGGAGAGTCATCTCGGTCATGTCTGCGTGTCTCCCGAACCCGTAGGGTCTACACACTTAAGGTTCGATGACGCTAGGGTTGTAGAGATATTAGTATGCAGTAACCCGAAAGTTGTTCGGAGTCCCGAATGAGATCCCGGACGTCATGAGGAGTTCCGGAATGGTCCAGAGGTGAAGAATTATATATAGGAAGTCCAGTTTCAGCCATTGGGAAAGTTTCGGGGGTCACCGGTATTGTACCGGGACCACCGGAAGGGTCCCGGGGGTCCACCGGGTGGGGCCACCTATCCCGGAGGGCGCCATGGGATGAAGTGGGAGGGGAACCAGCCCTTGGTGGGCTGGTGCTCCCCCCTTGGCCCCCCCTGCGCCTAGGGTTGGAAACCCTAAGGGTGGGGGTGCCTCCACTTGGCTTGGGGGGCAAGCCACTGATGACCCACAAGTATAGGGGATCTATCATAGTCCTTTCGATAAGTAAGAGTGTCGAACCCAACGAGGAGCAGAAGGAAATGATAAGCGGTTTTCAGCAAGGTGTTCTCTGCAAGTACTAAAACAAATGGTAACAAATAGTTTTGTGATAAGATAAATTGTAACGAACAACAAGTAATAAAAGTAAATAAGGTGCAGCAAGGTGGCCCGATCCTTTTTGTATCAAAGGACAAGCTTGGACAAACTATTATAATAGGAAAAGCGCTCCCGAGGACACATGGGAATATCGTCAAGCTAGTTTTCATCACGCTCATAAGATTCGTGTTCGGTACTTTGATAATTTGATATGTGGGTGGACCAGTGCTTGGGTACTGCCCTTACTTGGACAAGCATCCCACTTATGATTAACCTCTATTGCAAGCATCCGCAACTACAACAAAAGTATTGAGGTGAACCTAACCATAGCATGAAACATGTGGATCCAAATCAGCCCCTTACGAAGCAACGCATAAACTAGGGTTTAAGCTTCTGTCACTCTAGCAACCCATCATCTACTTATTACTTCCCAATGCCTTCCTCTAGGCCCAAATAATGGTGAAGTGTTATGTAGTCGACGTTCACATAACACCACTAGAGGTTAGACAACATACATCTTATCAAAATATCGAACGAATACCAAATTCACATGACTACTAATAGCAAGACTTCTCCCTTGTCCTCAGGAACAAACGTAATTACTCACAAAGCATATTCATGTTCATAATCAGAGGGGTAATAATGTGCATAAAGGATCTGAACATATGGTCTTCCACCAAATAAACCAACTAGCATCAACTACAAAGAGTAATCAACACTACTAGCAACCTACTAGCACCAATCCCGGACTTGGAGACAAGAATTGGATACAAGAGATGAACTAGGGTTTGGAGATGAGATGGTGCTGGTGAAGATGTTGATGGAGATTGCCCTCTCCCGATGAGAGGAGCGTTGGTGATGACGATGGTGATGATTTCCCCCTCCCGGAGGGAAGTGTCCCTGGCAGAACGACTCTGTTAGAGCCCTAGATTGGTTCCACCAAGGTTCCGCCTCGTGGCGGCGGAGTCTCATCCCGAAAAGTTCTTCTTGATTTTTTTATCATCGAAAGACTTCATATAGGAGAAGATGGGCGTCGGAAAGCCACCAGGGGGCCCACCAGGTAGGGGGGCGCGCCCAGGGGGGGAACGCCCCCCACCCTCATGAGCAGGGTGTGGGCCCCCTGGCCTTCATCTTTGGCGACGATTTTTCTTTATTTATTTCAAGGTATTCCATGGAGTTTCAGGACTTTTGGAGTTACATAAAATAGGCCTCCAATATTTGCTCCTTTTCCAGCCCAGAATTCCAGCTGCCGGCATTCTCCCTCTTCATATAAACCTTGTAAAATAAGGGAGAATATCCATAAGTATCGTGACATAACGTGGAATAACAGCCCATAATGCAATAAATATTGTCATAAAAGCATGACGCAAAATGGACGTATCAGCCACCCCCTTGGCGGCCGCCCCCCTTGGAGATTGAATCTCCTAGGGCCGGCGCCCCCCCTAGGTGCCCTATATAAAGAAGGGGAAGGGAGGGCTGCGCACCCCATGCTCCTGGCACCTCCCTCTCCCTCCGCAACACCTCTCCCTCTCGTAGTGCTTGGCGAAGCCCTGCGGAGATCGCTACTGCGTCCACTACCACGCCATCGTGCTGCTGGATCTCCATCAACCTCTCCTTCCCCCTTGCTGGATCAAGAAGGAGGAGACGTCTTCCCAACCGTACGTGTGTTGAACGCGAAGGTGTTGTCCGTTCAGCACTAGGATCATCGGTGATTTGGATCACGACGATTACGACTCCCTCAACCCCGTTCTCTTGAACGCTTCCGCTCACGATCTACAAGGGTATGTAGATGCACTCCTCTCTCTCGTTGCTAGATGAACTCCATAGATTGATCTTGGTGAAGCATAGAATTTTTTTATTTTCTGCAACGTTCCCCAACAGTGGCATCATGAGCTAGGTCTATGCGTAGTTTCTTTGCACGAGTAGAACACAAATTTGTTGTGGGCGTAGATGTTGTCAATTTTCTTGCCACTACTAGTCTTATTTTGCTTCGGCGGCATCGTGGGATGAAGCGGCCCGGACCGACCTTACACGTACGCTTATGTGAGACAGGTTCCACCGACTGACATGCACTAGTTGCATAAGGTGGCTAGCGGGTGTCTGTCTCTCCCACTTTAGTTGGAGCGGATTCGATGAAAAGGGACCTTATGAAGGGTAAATAGAAATTGGCATATCATGTTGTGGCTTTCACGTAGGTAATAAAACGTTCTTGCTAGAACCCTATTGCAGCCACGTAAAAACATGCAACAACAATTAGAGGACGTCTAACTTGTTTTTGCAGCATATGCCTTGTGATGTGATATGGCCAAAAGTTGTGATGAATGATATATATGTGATGTATGAGATCATGTTCTTGTAATAGGAATCACGACTTGCATGTCGATGAGTATGACAACCGGCAGGAGCCATAGGAGTTGTCTTAATTATTGTATGACCTGCGTGTCAATGATTAAACGCCATGTAATTACTTTACTTTATTGCTAAACCGTTAGCCATAGTAGTAGAAGTAATAGTTGGCGAGCAACTTCATGGAACACAATGATGGAGATCATGATGATGGAGATCATGGTGTCATGCCGGTGACGAAGATGATCATGGTGCCCCGAAGATGGAGATCAAAGGAGCTATATGATATTGGCTATATCATGTCACTATTTGATTGCATGTGATGTTTATCACGTTTTTGCATCTTATTTGCTTAGAACGACGGTAGTAAATAAGATGATCCCTCATAATAATTTCAAGAAAGTGTTCCCCCTAACTGTGCGCCGTTGCGAAAGTTCGTTGTTTCGAAGCACCACGTGATGATCGGGTGTGATAGATTCCAACGTCCACATACAACGGGTGTAAGACAGATTTACACATGCAAAACACTTAGGTTAACTTGACGAGCCTAGCATGTACAGACATGGCCTCGGAACACAAGAGACCGAAAGGTCGAACATGAGTCGTATGGAAGATACGATTAACATGGAGATGTTCACCGATGATGACTAGTCCTTCTCACGTGATGATCGGACATGGCCTAGTTGACTCGGATCATGTATCACTTAAATGACTAGAGGGATGTCTAATCTAAGTGGGAGTTCATTAAATAATTTGATTAGATGAACTTGATTATCATGAACTTAGTCTAAAAACCTTTGCAAAAATGTCTTGTAGATCAAATGGCCAACGCTCATGTCAACCTCAACTTCAATGCGTTCCTAGAGAAAACCAAGCTGAAAGATGATGGCAGCAACTATACGGACTGGGTCCGGAACCTGAGGATCATCCTCATAGCTGCCTAGAAAGCATATGTCCTAGAAGGACCGCTAGGTGAAGCACCCACCCCAGAGAACCAAGATGTTATGAACGCTTGGCAGTCACGTGCTGATGATTACTCCCTCGTTTAGTGCGGCATGCTTTACATCTTAGAACCGGGGCTCCGAAAGCGTTTTGAGAAACACAGAGCATATGAGATGTTCGAGGAGATGAAAATGGTTTTCCAAGCTCATGCCCGGGTCGAGAGATATGAAGTCTCCGACAAGTTCTATAGTTGTAAGATGGAGGAAAATAGTTCTGTCAGTGAGCACATACTCAAAATGTCTAGGTTGCACAGCCGCTTGTCCCAGCTGGACATTAACCTCCCGGATGAGGCGGTCATTGACAGAATCCTTCAGTCGCTCCCACCTAGCTACAAGAGCTTTGTGATGAACTACAATATGCAGGGGATGGTGAAAACTATTCCCGAAGTATTTTCAGTGCTGAAGTCAGCGGAGGTGGAAATCAAAAAGGAACATCAAGTGTTGATGGTCAATAAAACCACTAAGTTCAAGAAAGCCAAGGGTAAGAAGAACTTCAAGAAGGACGGCAAGGAAGTTGCCGCGCCCGGTAAGCCAGTTGCCGGGAAGAAGCCAAAGAATGGACCCAAGCCTGAGACTGAGTGCTTTTATTGCAAAGGGAAGGGTCACTGGAAGCGGAACTGCCCCAAATACTTAGCGGACAAGAAGGCCGGCAACACTAAAGGTATATGTGATATACATGTAATTGATGTGTACCTTACCAGTACTCGTAGTAGCTCCTGGGTATTTGATACCGGTGCGGTTGCTCATATTTGTAACTCAAAGCAGGAGCTGCGGAATAAGCGGAGACTGGCGAAGGACGAGGTGACGATGCGCGTCGGGAATGGTTCCAAGGTCGATGTGATCGCCGTCGGCACGCTACCTCTACATTTACCTACGGGATTAGTTTTAAACCTCAATAATTGTTATTTAATGCCAGATTTGAGCATGAATATTGTATCTGGATCTCATTTAATACGAGATGGCTACTCATTTAAATACGAGAATAATGGTTGTTCTATTTATATGAGAGATATGTTTTATGGTCATGCCCCGTTGGTCAATGGTTTATTCTTGATAAATCTCGAACGTGATATTACACATATTCATAGTGTGAATACCAAAAGATGTAAGGTTGATAACGATAGTCCCACATACTTTTGGCACTGCCGCCTTGGTCACATTGGTGTCAAGCGCATGAAGAAGCTCCATGTTGATGGACTTTTAGAGTCTCTCGATTATGAATCATTTGACACATGCGAACCATGCCTCATGGGCAAAATGACCAAGACTCTGTTCTCCGGAACAATGGAGCGAGCAACCAACTTATTGGAAATCATACATACTGATGTGTGCGGTCCGATGAGCGTTGAGGCTCGCGGAGGCTATCGTTATGTTCTCACTCTCACTGATGACTTAAGTAGATATGGGTATGTCTACTTGATGAAACACAAGTCTGAGACCTTTGAAAAGTTCAAGGATTTTCAGAATGAGGTAGAGAATCAACATGACCGAAAAATAAAGTTCTTACAATCAGATCGTGGAGGAGAATATTTAAGTCACGAATTTGGTACGCACTTAAGGAAATGTGGAATCGTTTCACAACTCACGCCGCCTGGAACACCTCAGCATAAGGTGTGTCTGAACGTCGTAATCGCACTCTATTGTATATGGTGCGATCTATGATGTCACTCACCGATTTACGGCTATCATTTTGGGGATACGCTCTAGAGACAGCTACATTTACTTTAAACAGGGCACCGTCTAAATCCGTTGAGACGACACCATATGAATTATGGTTTGGGAAGAAACCTAAGCTGTCGTTTCTAAAAGTTTGGGGATGCGATGCTTATGTCAAGAAACTTCAACCTGAAAAGCTCGAACCCAAGTTGAAAAATGCGTCTTCATAGGATACCCTAAGGAAACCATTGGGTATACCTTCTACCTTAGATCCAAAGGCAAGATCTTTGTTGCCAAGAACGGGTCCTTTCTGGAGAAAGAGTTTCTCTCGAAAGGAGTAAGTGGGAGGAAAGTAGAACTCGATGAAGCACTACCTCTTGAACCGGAAAGTAGTGCAGCTCAGGAAAATGTTCCTGTGGTGCCTACACTGACAAGAGAGAAAATTAATGATGATGATCAAGGTACTTCGGATCAAGTTGCTACTAAACTTAGTAGGTCCACAAGGACACGTTCCACACCAGAGTGGTATGGCAACCCTGTCCTGGAAATCATGTTGTTAGACAATGGTGAACCTTTGAACTATGAAGAAGCGATGGCGGGCCCAGATTCCAACAAATGGCTTGAAGCCATGCAATCCGAGATAGGATCCATGTATGAAAACAAAGTATGGACTTTGACAGACTTGCCCGATGATCGGCGAGCGATAGAAAACAAATGGATCTTTAAAAAGAAGACGGACGTGGATGGTAATGTTACCATCTATAAAGCTCGACTTGTCGCTAAGGGTTATCGGCAAGTTCAAGGGGTTGACTATGATGAGAGTTTCTCTCCCGTAGCGAAGCTGAAGTCCATCCGAATCATGTTAGCAATTGCCGCATACTATGATTATGAGATATGGCAGATGGACGTCAAAATGGCATTCCTTAACGGCTATCTTAAGGAAGAACTGTATACGATGCAGCCGGAAGGTTTTGTCGATCCTGAGAATGCTAACAAGGTATGCAAGCTCCAGCAATCCATTTATGGGCTGGTGCAAGCATCTCGGAGTTGGAACATTCGCTTTGATGAGATGATCAAAGCGTTTGGGTTTATGCAGACTTATGGAGAAGCCTGCATTTACAAGAAAGTGAGTGGGAGCTCTGTAGCATTTCTCATATTATATGTAGATGACATACTTTCGATGGGAAATGATATAGAACTTTTGGACAACATTAAGGCCTACTTGAATAAGTGTTTTTCATTGAAGGACCTTGGAGAAGCTGCTTACATATTAGGCATCAAGATCTATAGGGATAGATCGAGACGCCTCATAGGTCTTTCACAAAGCACATACCTTGATAAGATATTGAAGAAGTTCAATATGGATCAGTCCAAGAAAGGGTTCTTGCATGTATTGCAAGGTGTGAGATTGAGCTCGGCTCAATGCCCGACTACGACAGAAGATATAGAAGAGATGAGTGTCATCCCCTATGCCTCAGCCATACGGTCTATTATGTATGACATGCTGTGTACCAGACCTGATGTAAACCTTGCCGTAAGTTTGGTAGGAAGGTACCAAAGTAATCCCGGCAAGGAACACTGGACAGCGGTCAAGAATATCCTGAAGTACCTGAAAAGGACAAAGGACATGTTTCTCGTTTATGGAGGTGACGAAGAACTCGTCGTAAAGGGTTACGTCTACGCTAGCTTTGACACAGATCTGGATGACTCTAAGTCACAAACCAGATACATGTATATTTTGAATGGAGGGGCAGTAAGCTGGTGCAGTTGCAAGCTGAGCGTCGTGGCGGGATCTACATGTGAAGCGGAGTACATGGCAGCCTCAGAGGTAGCGCATGAAGCAATCTGGATGAAGGAGTTCATCACCGACCTAGGAGTCATACCCAATGCGTCGGGGCCAATCACCCTCTTCTGTGACAACACTGGAGCTATTGCCCTTGCCAAGGAGCCCAGGTTTCACAAGATGACCAGGCACATCAAGCGTCGCTTCAACTCCATTCATGAAAATGTTCAAGATGGAGACATAGATATTTGCAAAGTGCATACGGATCTGAATGTCGCAGATCCGTTGACTAAACCTCTTCCGCGAGCAAAACATGATCAACACCAGAACTCTATGGATGTTCGATTCATCACAATGTAACTAGATTATTTACTCTAGTGCATGTGGGAGACTATTGGAAATATGCCCTAGAGGCAATAATAAAATGATTATTATTATATTTCCTTGTTCATGATAATTGTCTATTATTCATGCTATAATTGTGTTATCCGGAAATCGTAATACATGTGTGAATAAATAGACCACAACATGTCCCTAGTGAGCCTCTAGTTGTCTAGCTCGTTGATCAACTGATAGTCATGGTTTCCTGAGTATGGACATTGGATGTCGTTGATAACAAGATCATATCATTAGGAGAATGATGTGATGGACAAGACCCAATCCTAAGCATAGCACAAGATCATGTAGTTTGTTTGCTATAGCTTTTCCAATGTCAAGTATCTTTTCCTTAGACCATGAGATCGTGTAACTCCCGGATACCGTAGGAGTGCTTTGGGTGTACCAAACATCACAATGTTACTGGGTGACTATAAAGGTATACTACGGGTATCCCCGAAAGTGTCTGTTGGGTTGACACGGATCGAGACTGGGATTTGTCACTCTGTATGACGGAGATGTATCTCTGGGCCCAATCAGTAATGCATCATCATAATGAGCTCAAAGTGACCAAGTGTTTGGTCACGGGATCATGCATTACGGTACGAGTAAAGTGACTTGCCGGTAACAAGATTGAACGAGGTATTGGGATACCGACGATCGAATCTCGGGCAAGTAACGTACCGATTGACAAAGGGAATTGTATACGGGGTTGCTTGAATCCTCGACATCGTGGTTCATCCGATGAGATCATCGACGAGCATGTGGGAGACAACATGGGTATCCAGATCCCGCTGTTGGTTATTGACCGGAGAGTCGTCTCAGTCATGTCTGCGTGTCTCCCGAACCCGTAGGGTCTACACACCTAAGGTTCGGTGACGCTAGGGTTGTAGAGATATTAGTATGCAATAACTCGAAAGTTGTTCGGAGTCCCGGATGAGATCCCGGACGTCACGAGGAGTTCCGGAATGGTCCGGAGGTGAAGAATTATACATAGGAAGTCCAGTTCGGCCATCGGGAAAGTTTCAGGGGTCACCGGTATTGTACCGGGACCACCGGAAGGGTCCCGGGGGTCCACCAGGTGGGGCCACCTATCCCAGAGGGCCCCATGGGCTGAAGTGGGTGGGGAACCAGCCCCTGGTGGGCTGGTGCGCCCCCCTTTGCCCCCCCTGCGCCTAGGGTTGGAAACCCTAGGGGTGGGGGCGCCTCCACTTGGCTTGGGGGGCAAGCCACCCCATTGGCCGCCGCCCCCCCTTGGAGATTGGATCTTCTAGGGCCGGCGCCTCCCCCTTTGGGCCCTATATAAAGAAGGGGAAGGGAGGGCTGCGCACCCCATGCTCCTGGCGCGTCCCTCTCCCTCCGCAACACCTCTCCCTCTCGTAGTGCTTGGCGAAGCCCTGCCGAGATCACTACTGCATCCACCACCACGCCGTCGTGCTGCTGGATCTCCATCAACCTCTCCTTCCCCCTTGCTGGATCAAGGAGGAGACGTCTTCCCAACCATACGTGTGTTGAACGCGGAGGTGCTGTCCGTTCAGCACTAGGATCATCGGTGATTTGGATCACGACGAGTACGACTCCCTCAACCCCGTTCTCTTGAACACTTCCGCTCATGATCTACAAGGGTATGTAGATGCACTCCTCTCTCTCGTTGCTAGATGAACTCCATAGATTGATCTTGGTGAAGCGTAGAATTTTTTTATTTTCTGCAACGTTCCCCAACAGGTTGAATAGATGAATCTAAGATTGTGTGATGCTTATCATATAATCATGCCCACTGATACTTGAGATGACAATTGAGTATCTAGGTGACATTAGGGTTTTGATTGATTTGTGTCTTAAGGTGTTATTCTAGTACGAACTCGTGAATAGATTGATCCAAAAGAATAACTTTGAGGTGGTTTTGTACCCTACCATAATTTCTTCGTTTGTTCTCCGCTATTAGTGGCTTTGGAGTGACTCTTTGTTGCATGTTGAGGGATTGTTATATGATCTATCTATGTTATTATTGTTGAGAGAACTTGCACTGGTGAAAGTATGAACCTTAGGCCTTGTTTCCTACCATTGCAATACCGTTCACGCTCACTTTTACCGCTTGCTACCTTGCTGTTTTTATTATTTCAGATTACAAATACCTTTATCTACCATCCATATTGCACTTGTATCACCATCTCTTCGCCGAACTAGTGCACCTATACAATTTACCATTGTATTGAGTGTGTTGGGGACACAAGAGACTCTTTGTTATTTGGTTGCAGGGTTATTTGAGAGAGATCATCTTCATCCTACGCCTCCCACGGATTGATAAACCTTAGGTCATCCACTTGAGGGAAATTTGCTACTGTCCTACAAACCTGTGCACTTGCAGGCCCAACAACGTCTACAAGAAGAAGGTTGTGTAGTAGACATCAAGCTCTTTTCTAGCGCCGTTGCCGGGGAGGTGAGTGCTTGAAGGTATATCTTTATATCTTGCAATCGAATCTCTTTGTTTCTTGTTTTATCACTAGTTTAGTTTATAAAAGAAAACTAAAAAAATGGAATTGAGTTTGTCTCATATGCTTCATCTTTTTAACATCTTCCGTGAGAATGATGGTAAGGAAAATTGTGCTCAAGTGCTAGAAGAAGAAATCTATAAAATGTTTGTCACTAAATCTTTGAATGATGAGCATGATTGCAATGTTGTTAGTATGAACTCTTTGAATATCCATAGTACTAATGATGATTGCACTAGTCATGATGAAAATATCTCTTATAAGCATGTCAACTTTTGTGGAGTGCATGTTTGCATGAACACACCGAATAGAGAAGATATATATTGCAAGAGGCATAAGCATTTAGAAACTAAATTGTTGAAAGAAAAGTTAAATGGGAGTGCTGAAAATTTACATTTCCTTTGCCGTACTTGTGAACTATGCAATGAACGTGGTCATCTACATCTCCTATGCAAATTATTTCATGATCGAACCATGTCCAAAAATTGTGATGATTTGATTTCCCTTGCACATTATAATGAACTTAGTTTGCTTTTTGGTTATGAGGAATTGAAAAGTTTAACTAAGAATGTTCCAGATTTTGCCCTTAAGAAATTCCTTGATATTGATCCAGAGAAGATTTATTTGTATTGTGCGGTGAATTGCATTGAAAATCCTTATATTGCCAATTACATAAAGAAAAGAAAGCAAATAGAAGATGATGAGAATACTAATGAAAGGGAAGAGACTTCCCAATCTCGTCCTATTATTTATTATGATGAATCAGGTAACGAGGAGGAGCTTTCTATTCAACCAATTCCATCAATAAAGAAGGTTGAACCCACACATAATGTGAAGAAGAAAAGGAAGAGAAGGAGCAACAAAGGTAAAAAGGTATCCCTCTCAAATGATATTGCTCCTACTACTCATTGTGATGATGATAATTGCTATACTATTGGTGCTATCCATACTATTAATGATGAGAATGATTATGCTTATGATATGAAAAGGCCCAAGCTTGGGGATGCTGCGTTTGATGAGGATGACATATTTGAGAATATATTTGCTTAAATTAATGTTTGTCCCAAGCTTGGGGATGCTATGTTTGATGAAGATGATATTTTTAGCCTCCCAAGTTTTGATATGCAAAGTTGTTATGATGATAGCATGCCTCCTACTTATGATGATTATATTGATGAAAGTGGGTTTGGAAGAGTGTCAACTTTAGGAAGTAATGATCCCACTATTTTGGAGGATGTTGAATCTTATTTTGATGATTATGGAAGTGGATTTGTAAGAGTGTCAACTTTATTTAGTGATTCCACTATCTTGGGAGGGGTTTAAATCGATTATGATGAGAACAAAGTTGCTACTTATGATGATTATTGTGATAAAACTTATGCTATAAAGAGTGGTGATGATTATATTTATAAAACTTGTCATGATTGATTACCCTTTTTCTGAACATTACTCTTTTAATGTGGAAACGATTTATAGTATTCAAGTCTCTTATGATACTCCCACCATTCCGAATGAGAAGAATTTTGCTTATGTGGAGAGTAGTAAATTTTCTATGCTAGTAGATCATGAAAAGAATGCTTTAGGTGCTGGTTATATTGTTGAATTCATTCATGATTTTACTAAAAATTATTATGAGAGAGGAACATATGCATGTAGGAATTGCAATAATATTAAGTTTCCTCTCTATGTGTTGAAATTTTTGAAGCTATGCTTGTTTTACCTTCCTATGCTAGTTGATTATTGTTCCCCTAAGTTGTTTGCTCACAAAATCACTATGCATAGGAAGTGTGTTAGACTTAAATGTGCTAGTCTTATTCTTCATGATGCTCTCTTTATGTTTCAATTCTTATCTTTTATGTGAGCATCATTGCCATCATCATGCCTAGCTAGAAAGGCATTAAAGAAAAGCGCTTGTTGGGAGACAACCCAATATTTACCCTTACTGTTTTTGTGTGTCCACATGATTACGCTACTTTAGTAATCATGTTTTATAGCTTTTGTTTCAATAAAGTGCCAAATAGAGCCTTTGGGAAGCTTGGGTGAAGTCTATATGATCTTGCTGTAAAAAACAAAAACTTTGCGCTCACGAGATTAGCTGCCATTTTTTTACCAGAGAGCGCTTTTAGGTTGATTATTTTTTCAGATGATTAATAAACCAATTCCTCAGGTCCACCAATTTAGTTAATAATTTTTGGAGTCCCAGAAGTATATGTTTGATACAGATTACTACAGACTGTTCTGTTTGACAGATTCTGTTTTCTATGTGTTATTTGCTTATTTTGATAAATCTATGGCTAGTATGTAAGGGTATGAACCATAGAGAAGTTGGAATACAGTAGATATTACATCAATATGAATAAAGAATGAGTTCATTACAGTACCTTAAAGTGGTAGTTTGTTTTCTTATACTAACAGAGCTTACGAGTTTTGTTTTGAGTTTTGTGTGGTTGAAGTTTTCAAGTTATGGGTAAAGATTCGATGGACTATGGAATAAGGAGTGGCAAGAGCCTAAGCTTGGGGATGCCCAAAGCACCCCAAGGTAATATTCAAGGACAACCAAGAGCCTAAGCTTGGGGATGCCCCGGATGGCATCCCCTCTTTCGTCTTTGTTCATCGGTAACTTTACTTGAAGCTATATTTTTATTCAACACATGATATGTGTTTTGCTTAGAGCATAATTTTCTCTTGTTAGTATTTGCTTATTGTTATTTAGAATAATGTTTTGCATCTTTATTTTCAATAAAAATCTCAAGGATAGCCTTTACCATGCTTATTTTGCTAGTATACATGTTGCTGTTTGAAAACAGAAAGTTTACCGCTGTTGCAAAAATTCCCTAGAAAAGTCAGAGAGTGATATAATGTTGAATATTTTTGCATAATGAGATCTGATAAATCTTATACAGCGTAGTATTTTTCTTATAATTTTTGGAGTTAGGGAAGTATGATGAATCTTGCATTCTTTACAGACTATACTGTTTTGGCAGATTGCTGTTATAGTTGCATTGTTTGCATATGTTTGCTTGTTTAATGATTCTATTTGAGGATAGGAGTATTAAATATGCAGAGACATTTAGTATGCAATGTTGAATAATAATGTTAGTAATATGTTACAGTAGAAAATGATAAGGTTTTTGCATTGGTTTATACTAACTTATCTCACAAGTTCTTGTTGAGTTTGGTGTGAATGAAGCTTTCAAGATTTAGGAAACCGAGATAAAAAAAGAGTTAAGGAGACACAAAATCTCAAGCTTGGGGATGCCCAAGGCACCCCAAGATAATATTTCAAGAAGTCTCAAGCATCTAAGCTTGGGGATGCCCCGGTAGGCATCCCACCTTTCTTCTTCAACAATTATTGGTTAGTATCGGTTGAACCTAAGCTTTTGCTTCCTCACATGAGTTGTGCTATCCCTGAAATGTCATTCTGTTTTGTTTTGCTTGCTATTTGAATAAAATACCAAGATCTGAAATTCTTAAATGAGAGAGTGTCTTCACATAGTTACATAATCATTTAACTACTCATTGACCTTCACTTATATCTTTTTGGAGTAGTTTGTCATTTACTCGTGTGCTTCACTTATATCCTATGAGTAAATGGTTGAATGAGTTGAATGTCATAAATCTGAAATTTATATATGCTTTATTTGCTTATCTCATGGGGAGTAATGACTCCACATCTACGAAGTGGAGGTTGTAAATTTATTGACGGTTAGCAAGCATTGTATTGGTCATTTGAATAATTCATGAAAGAATATTGAAGGAAGAGAGATTTCACATATAAATATATTATCATGGACATCTTTTATAATTGTGGGAACTCATTAAGTATGACATGCTAAAGAGTTGATGTTGGACAAGGAAGACAATGTAATGGGTTATGCTTTCTCACATCTCAGTTATAGTATATTGTCATGGATCATTCAAACATGTTGAGCTTGCCTTTCCCCCTCATGCTAGCCAAAAATTCCTAGCACCAAGTAGAGATACTACTTGTGCTTCCAAATATCCTTAAACCCAGTTTTGCCATGAGAGTCCACCATACCTACCTATGGATTGAGTAAGATCCTTCAAGTAAGTTGTCATCGGTGCAAGCAATAAAAATTGCTCTCTAAATATGCATGACTTATTAGCGAGGATAAAATAAGCTTTGTACGATCTTGTTATGGAAGCAATAAAAGCGACGGACTGCATAATAAAGGTCCATATACAAGGGGCAATATAAAGTGACGTTCTTTCGCATTGAGATTTTGTGTATCCAACCCTAAAAGCACATGACAACCTCTGCTTCCCTCTGCGAAGGGCCTATCTTTTACTTTATGTCTTTTACTTTATGCAAGAGTCAAGGTGATCCTCACCTTTTCCTTTTCCATTTTATCCTTTGGCAAACACTTTGTGTTAGGGTGATCCTGATATATATATCCAATTGGATGTACGTTAGCATGAACTACTATTATGACATATAAACATGCTAGAAAAGGTGATTGAAATTATCATTGATCAAACTTGTGCACCTTCTAGCATTCACACTTCATAAATTCTTTCTTTTATCATTTACCTACTCGAGGACGAGCAGGAATTAAGCTTGGGGATGTTGATACGTCTCCAACGTATCTATAATTTATGAAGCATTCATGCTATTATATTATTTGTTTTGAATGATTACGGGCTTTATTATGCACTTTTATATTACTTTTGGGACTAACCTATTAACCGGAGGCCCAGCCCATATTGCTGTTTTATTGCCCGTTTCAGTATTTCAAAGAAAAGGAATATCAAACGGAGTCCAAACGGAATGAAACCTTTGACAGCGTGATTTTTGGGAAGAATATGATCCGGGAGACTTGGAGTTCACGTTAGAAGATCCTCGAGGAGGCCAGGAGACAGCTGGGCGCGCCCACCCCTCCTGGGCGCGCGCCCTGTCTCGTGGGCCCCTCGAGCACCCCCCGAACGACCTCTTTTGCCTATATAGTCCCACGTTCCCTAAAACATCAACGGAGAAGATAGATCGGGAGTTTCGCCGCCGCAAGCCTTTGTAGCCACCAAAAACAACTCGGGAGCCCATTCCGGCACCCTGTCGGAGGGGGGATCCCTCACCGGTGGCCATCTTCATCATCATCCCGGCGATCTCCATGACGAGGAGGGAGTAGTTCACCCTCGGGGCTGAGGGTATGTACTAGTAGCTATGTGTTTGATCTCTCTCTCGTGTTCTCTCTCGTTTTCCCTCTATGGCACGATCTTGACGTATCCCGAGCTTTGCTATTATAGTTGGATCTTATGATGTTTCTCCCCCTCTACTCTCTTGTGATGGATTGAGTTTTTCCTTTGAAGTTATCTTATCGGATCGAGTCTTTAATGATTTGAGAACACTTGATGTATGTCTTGCCGTGCTTATCTATGGTGACAATGGGATATCATGTGCCACTTGATGTATGTTTTGGTGACCAACTTGCGGGTTCCGCCCATGAACCTATGCATAGGGGTTGGCACACATTTTCGTCTTGACTCTCCGGTAGAAACTTTGGGGCACTCTTTGAAGTACTTTGTGTTGGTTGAATAGATGAATCTGAGATTGTGTGATGCTTATCGTATAATCATGCCCACGGATACTTGAGGTGACAATGGAGTATCTAGGTGACATTAGGGTTTTGATTGATTTGTGTCTTAAGGTGTTATTCTAGTACGAACTCTTGAATAGATTGATCCGAAAGAATAACTTTGAGGTGGTTTCGTACCCTACAATAATCTCTTCGTTTGTTCTCCGCTATTAGTGGCTTTGGAGTGACTCTTTGTTGCATGTTGAGAGATTGTTATATGATCTATCTATGTTATTATTGTTGTGAGAACTTGCACTAGTGAAATACCGTTCACGCTCACTTTTATCGCTTGCTACCTTGCTGTTTTTATAATTTCAGATTACAAATACCTTTATCTACCATCCATATTGCACTTGTATCACCATCTCTTCACCGAACTAGTGCACCTATACAATTTACCATTGTATTGGGTGTGTTGGGGACACAAGAGACTCTTTGTTATTTGGTTGCAATGTTGTTTGAGAGAGACCATCTTCATCCTACGCCTCGCATGGATTAATAAACCTTAGGTCATCCACTTGAGGGAAATTTGCTACTGTCCTACGAACCTGTGCATTTGCAGGCCCAACAACGTCTACAAGAAGGTTGTGTAGTAGACATCAAGCACCGATTCCAAATTGAGGAGGAGATCCAGGCGAGGCGCGCTGCCTGCATCGCAACTAGCCTGCCTTCGAACTCGCCGGAGTCGAAAGAGAAGGAAGAGGAGCAGTAGCTGGCTTCGATGAAGATGGCGGATCCGGAGGGGGACGAGGCGGAGCAGCCGGCTCCCATGTATAATTTACGAAATCTTAAAAAGGCCATGAATACATGGCAGGAGGTGGTTCTAAAATTTAGTCCCACCCCAAAAGTTTAGGAGGTTGAAACCTCTTTATTCAGTTTGTTCTCCCCACTCCACTGTGTGATGGATTGACGAGAGAAAATGAATACCACACAAGAGAAATAGATGGGCATGGAGGGTAGAGCCGACCTCAAAATCTTTGCACCCTCGCACCTTGGTTGCGTGAGATTCGTCATCTGCAACATTTATTGGCATCATGGAGGAATTCCGAAAATGGGCACTTAGAGGGTGTTTGGTTCCAGGGACTTTTTTGTGTTGGGACTAAAAGAAGTCCCTAGCAAACCAAACAGGGTGAGACTTTTTGCTAAAAGTCCTTAGAAGCACCTCCTTGAGAGTCTTTTTTAAAAAGTCCCAAGGACTAAAAAATGTCCTAGGACTAGAGAACCAAACACCACCTTAAACTAGTGGAACCAGCAAATACATGCAACATTTCTTTTACGGAAATTAGCTAATCATCCATAATTGGCACAACTAAGATGGTATTATCCCCATACTTGACTATGGTGTAATTATGATCATTTTGCTAAGACCGTTTTTTAAATAATAATTTTTTAGATTTCCAAAACATTTTTAAAAATTATGAAGATTTATTAAAAAAGTTCAAATATTTTTGAAATCATGAAAACATTTTCGCAACTCATGCACATTTGTTTTTGAATTGACAAGCATTTTTTGAATTTTGGGAACAAATTTTGCAATTCACTTACATTTTATTTGTTTTGATAACCATTTTTCGAATTCATGATTTTTTGTGAAGACATGATTTTTTTACTTTGAGAACAAATTTAGAATTTTATGAATATTTACTCAAAATTCATGTATTATTTGCCAATTGTTTTTCAATCCATGATTTTTTTGAACACACAAACTTTTTCAAAATCATGAGCTTTTATTATTTCTTGATTTTTTTTCAAAATCATAAAAATTTATGATTCTTGACTAGTTTTTGATTTCACGAATATTTTATGATTTCTTGATTTTTTTTCTAAAGACTCACATGTTTTTTGAAATTCGCAATTCTTTGTAATCCCGAATTATTTTAAAGAAGAAAAAGGAAAATCAGAAAAGAAAAAAACGAAATAAGAAAATGGTGGGCGTCCTGCCTTGCACATGGGCGCTGGGAAAGAAGCCAGCCTGCAGCCCCTCGCTCCACCAGACGAGACCTTGGGCCGGCCCATGTTTGGGGCCCGTATAGCTTTTATTTTTATTTATTTTCATTCTTTGTTTGTTTTAAGTTTTTGTTGCTTCTGTAAAAATTTTGGGCATTTAAATAATAGATTTTTTTAAAAAAAACTCTGCACTAACGCAAAACAAATGTTCCCAATTTCTAACATATTTTTACAATTTTAATTATTTTTTGTTTTTTGATTAACAAAATTTGAATTTAGGATGCACATGTTTTGAATTTTGATGAACTTTTTGTATTTTCTGAACAAAAGTTCAATGCACATTTTTTTGAGTTTGATGAACAAATTTTTAATTCGAGAACATGCTTAGGATTTGATGAACTTTTTTATAAAAATCATGAACATTTTGAATATGATGAACATTTTTTATCTCGATGAAAACATTTGAATTTCTTGAAATTATTTTGTATTCGAGAACATTTTGTAACTAGATGAACATTTTTTATGAAATCATTTTTTTTGAACATGATGGAGTTTTTTTCATTTACATGTTTTTTTAATGCAATGAACAAATTTGGAATTTCAAAAAATACTCACCGATTTGAAAGAATGTTTGAATTTCTGAAAATGCACTTGAATCAAAAAACAAAAAGAAAAGAAGAAGAATTTTTAAAAAAGAAAAGCAAAAACAAAATGAAAAGATAAGGACAAAATTGAATAAAAGAAGAGAAAAATAACTCAAAAAAAAAAGAATAACCGGAACTTTCCCAACACCGGAAACAAGCAAGATGGGCCGGCCCAATTGTTTTGCAGCGGGAGGCGGTTGCAAAACAATTGGGCCGGACGCCTCCCGCCTCCCGCTGCAAAAAATGTTCGCGGTTTTTATTTTGTAAGTAATTTCATAAAAGTTCCATTTTACAAAATTTTGTTCAAAAGTTCAAAAAAATAGCAGTTTAAAATTTGTTCGGGGTTTCATAATTTTGTTCACAACTTCAAAAAATCGTTCACATTTTTCAAAAACATTTTCTGCAGTTTCAATTTTTTTGTGCACGTATGCAAAAAAATGTTCCTGTGTACAAAATATGTTCAGAAATGACAAAAATGGTCGCACTTTTTCAAAATATGCACCTTCAGAAAAAATGTACAATTTATTTTAAGAGATTCATTACAGTGTGTAATTCTGGTTCGATACAGTAGACAAGTCTTGTTGTACGGTTGTGCCAGTTATTAAATGTGCACGTTGGTTTGCCACAAGCAATGCTAGTCAGGTGGAGTGGTTTGGAGCATGCACTTCGAAGGTGTAGGTCGCAGGTTCGAGTTTCCATCGCTCCTTCCTACCCCTATTTTGCTTTCTTTTTTTTCCGTCGGTACAGCGCGATGGGCCGGCCCAGTCAGGCTGCGCCATTGTGTGTGGCAATGACATTTTAACGCAAAGCGCGTCCAATAGGACCTCCCCGTGTAGTTGGTACCCAGCAAGGGTGTATTTCATGATATAATAAACATTTATCATGATATAAGGAAATATAAAATAATAATTTTATTATTGCCTCTAGGGTGTATTTCCTTCAGTTTCTCACTTGCACTAGAGTCAATAATCTAGATTACATTGTAATGAATCTAACACCCATGGTTTTGATACTGATCATGTTTTGCTCGTGGAAGAGGCTTAGTCAATGGGTCTGCCACATTCAGATCCGTATGTATTTTGCAAATCTCTTTGTCTCCATCCTTGACCAAATCTCGAATGGAGTTGAAGCGTCTCTTGTGTGTTTGGTCTTTTTGTGAAATCTGGATTCCTTCGCTATGGCAATTGCTCCAGTATTGTCACAAAAGATTTTCATTGGAACCGATGCACTAGGTATTACACCTAGATTGGATATGAACTCCTTCATCCAGACTCCTTCGTTTGCTGCTTCCGAAGCAGCTATGTACTCCGCTTCACACGTAGATCCTGCCACGACGCTCTATTGAGAACTGCACCAACTGATAGCTCCACCATTCAATAAAAATACGTATCGGATTTGCGACTTAGAGTCATCCAGATCAGTGTCAAAGCTAGCGTCGACGTAACCACTTACGACAAGCTCTTTGTCACCTCCATAAATAAGAAATATATCCCTAGTCCTTTTGAGGTACTTCAGGATGTTCTTGACCGCTGTTCAGTGATGCACTCCTGGATTACTTTGGTACCACCCTGCTAAACTTATAGCAAGGCACACATCAGGTCTGGTACACAACATAGCATACATGATAGAACCTATGGCTAAGGCATAGAAAATGACTTTCATTTTCTCTCTATCTTCTGCAGTGGTCGGGCATTGAGTCTGATTCAACTTCACACCTTGTAACACATGCAAGAACCCTTTCTTTGACTGATCCATTTTAAACTTCTTCAAAACTTTATCAAGGTGTGTGCTTTGTGGAAGTCCTATCAAGCGTCTTGATCTATCTCTATAGATCTTGATGCCTAATATATAAGCAACTTCACCAAGGTCTTTCATTGAAAAACTCTTGTTCAAGTATCCTTTATGTTATCCAGAAATTCTACATCACTTCCAATCAACAATATGTCATCCCCATATAATATTAGAAATGCCATAGAGCTCCCACTCACTTTCTTGTAAATACAGACTTCTCCAAAAGTTTGTATAAAACCATATGCTTTGATCACCTCATCAAAACGTATATTCCAACTCCGAGATGCTTGCAGCAGTCCATAAATGGATTGCTGGAGCTCGCACACTTTGTTAGCACCTTTAGGATCGACAAAACCTTCTGGTTGCATCATATAAAACTCTTCTTTAAGAAATGCATTAAGTAATGTAGTTTTGGCATCCATTTGCCAGATTTTATAATCATAAAATGCGACAATTGCTAACATGATTTGGACAGACTTAAGCATCGGTACGGGTGAGAAAGTCTCATCGTAGTCAACTCCTTGAACTTGTCAAAAACCTTTTACGACAAGTCAAGCTTTATAGAAAGTAACATTACCATCAGAGTCAATCTTCTTCTTGAAGATCCATTTATTCTCTATGGGTCGCCGATCATCGGGCAAATCCACCAAAGTCCACACTTTGTTCTCATACATGGATCTAATTTCATATTTCATGGCCTGAAGCCATTTATTGGAATCTGGGCTCATCGTAGCTTCTTCATAGTTCGTCGGTTCATCATGGTCAAGTAACATGACCTCTAGAACAAGATTACCATACCACTCTGGTGCGGGTCATGCTCTGTTTGACCTATGAGGTTTTGTAGCAACTTGATCTGAAGTTTCATGATCTTTATCATTAGCTTCCTCTAAAGTTGGTGTAGGCATCACGGGAACAAATTTCTCGGATGAGCTACTTTCAAAATTGAGAGTAGGTACAATTACCTCATCAAGTTCTACTTTCTTCCCACTCACTTCTTTCGAGAGAAACTCCTTCTCTAGAAAGGTTCCGTTCTTAGCAACAAAAATCTTGCCTTCGAACTTGTGGTAGAAGGTGTGCCCAATTATTTCCTTAGGGTATCCTATGAAGTCGCACTTCTCCGATTTAGGTTCGAGCTTATGAGGCTGAAGCCTTTTGCCATAAGCATCACATCCCCAAACTTTAAGAAATGACAGCTTAGCTTTGTTTCCAAACCACAGTTCATACGACGTCGTCTCAACGGATTTTGATGGTGCCCTGTTTAACGTGATTGCAGCTGTCTCTAATGCATAACACCAAAATGATAGTGGTAAATCGGTAAAAGACATCATAAATCGCACCATATCTAATAAAGTGTGGTTGCGATGTTCGGACACTCCATTTGTAGCGTCCACGATCCGAATGGACCGAAGTCTCTGTGCATCAGTGTCATCCCTGGATCGGTAATGCTGACACGCACAGTACTCAAGGAATTATAACAAAGTTCAATCACACACTTATTACATCGAGTCCTCATAAATAGTATGATTACACACATATATCATGGCTGAAGGGAGTGAAGGCCATCTAAACTAAATAACTGCGAAAGCTTCGAAGGTAAATGGGTCCATCAACTCCAATGGCAAAGCTGAGTGGAAGACAACCGACCTATCGCACCTTATTCGTCGTCTGAGTAGTCTGCAACATGAGACGTCGCAGCCGTGTAGGTTAGCACATTGAATATGCTGGCAGAGTTACACTGTAAAGCAATGAAATGCAAGAACTATATCTACATGCAGTATTTGGCTGGTGGAGGCTCTAAGTTTATGATTTTGCATAAAGCTAAATTTTTTTCCTACAACAAAGGAATAAATTTATTTAACTACTCCCAAGTTGCCCAATATTTGAGAAGGTAACCCCAACTGAAATCCCAATTAAAAGTATCATCATTAACCCAACAATTTCATTAAGTAAAGAGATCAAATCAATAATTCAAGTACCAGATACTCAAGATATCCATAACCGGGGACACGGCTAACCATGATTAGTGTATACACTCTGCAGAGGTTTGCGCACTTTTCCCCACAAGACTCGACCGCATCCATGATCGGATGATCGAGACATAGTCTTTCTAAAGCACTTACTCTCTATTCCGGGCGGACTGGTACACCTACTTTCCCCTACATCTGCTAGTCCACCTCTTCAAGAGCTCACACAACTTACTCAACTATGCCAGAGCCCATAATGGCTTGTGGCTGCACATGGAAGTTTCTAGCATGAATAATCTTATGATCCCTTTGAGCCTGGGTGAAGAACCTAAGGAAAAATCACACGGGTACTACGGGATTTCCTTAAATAGGCAACACTGGATTCCCCAGGTGCCTCAACCGATCCACCCAGATGTATATTAAAGTTGCCACCTTAATGTTATTCAAGATTAATAACTCTCAAACTTCCATGTGTAAAATCACAATCCAATCCCCGTCTACGAGAATGGCTAAACAATAAATAAGCATAATGTATACTCCCGGTGTGATCAAAAGGTATTAGCACTACAAGAATCTTGTTAATCCATGACGGATTCAGTCTGTCATGGAATAGTGCAAAACCGTTAAGGAGGGAGGTCCATGACAGACTTGGAATCCGTCATGTATATCGCGTCATAATTTGGCAACTGCACTACCATGACAGTTCCCGGCCGTCACCGATCAGTCCCAGGCCCGCCATAGGCCCGGTATTCCATGACAGACTAGTCCGTCATGGATTTACATGACTGTACCAATATATGGACCTCGTATGGCATCTACGTGGCGCCGGTGTGGATCTGACATGGCACACTGCCAGGCCCATTAGCCCATTTTTTTAGTGTGACGGTTTAGTGCATTTATTTTAATAAGGCCCATTCATCCTACCAGCCACATCACAACCAATAACAGATAATTGATCAAACATTCACAACACAAACTGACTTCCATTGAACAGACCCATAATTTGGACCATTTCATAAATTTCTATTCAATTACTTCACTGAGTACAGGCCTTCTAAAATGTGCCAAAAACACATCCAACATTAGTTCGAATGCTCTCAATAACCAGATTACATCAACAAATATACAAGTTGTACACACACACTTTATCATTAGCTTCACCTCTACAGCTCAAACTTCCTTTGCAGCTCTCACCACCAAGGAAACCTGTACAACAAAATGCTTCTGTTACAAAATGGCAAGTTAATTACAACAACAGAAATAGTATTTATTATGATCTGAAACATAAAAAAATCACATGATTTGGACGTCACTCATGAGGTATAGGTAAACCTATATACCTAAGAGTTATGCTAGGAATGCTTTTCTTTCAATAATCAACAATAGTGTTTCGTTGCAGCAACACAACATCGATGGCTAATCACGAGCAACATAGTGCCAAATAATTCAAAGCATTCTGGAGGGCATAGGAGCTTACCCATGCCAGAAGGCTGAGGGCTTAACCTTGTTATGCAGCTGCATGTACCTTTACAAAATTACTGGAAAGAAAACTGCCATGGTTACAAACTAATTATGTGTCATTTTTCTTATGTAAATATATACACCTATCTACCTGTGAGAATAAACCTAATAGGTATATTATATTATCAAGAACAGCCAAGTGGACTGTATTACAAATATAGATTTTACAATGAATCTAATGAAACTAATTCTGTGGTGGAGATGTTGATATAGCTTCCTATAGATTTGGTCCGATTCAATTAATTTGGAATTGAGGAAGCAGATTATAAATAATAGCATTCAATGGTAGAGAAAACAAGAATTAAAGAAATGTTCAAGGTGAAGACATTTTCAAAGTTAAATTGCAGTTAATTTTTTGATTATTATATTTTGATTTGGATAGAGCCAATCAATCAAACCTAGAGAACTTATATAATGGACTATGACAATTTGATCTCTACCAGTAATGCAAGAGCATAAGATATGCATCCAGGCTAGAAGTAATGATGAACATGAGAGCTATGCAGCCAACAATGGTTCGCATAACAGTTCAGGCAAGTGTATCTATATAGTAGTTATGACTGAATACATACTGTGGTGTGAGCATGTAGTAGTGGCTGCTACTGTTGATGAAGGTCCTGAAGAATTAATACACCAAGTTCATTTGTCTCCAGCTCTCTTTAATTATGCCAGTGGGGATGATTCTGTCGTTAAGTTGTCATCGTCAACCTTCCTCACTGATCAGTGGACACCTGAGCTAGGAAATAATCCCCAAATACAGCATGAGCACTATAAATAGCAAACATCGAGAACTTTGAGACACCGTTAGAGAAATCAGAACAAACCTAATAATACTGCATTAGTATATACACTTCACATCACTAGAGAAATATGCCACACAAGTTAATATGTTTCCACAATACAGAAAGACAAAAATGCTAGAACTTAAAGCGACATCCTGTAATACATAAAGTTGATAACTCCCTTTTCCCGATATATCAAACAGCCTTCTGGAAGTGATTGAACGAGTTCAACATTCCGTTTTATTAGGCATTAAGAAGGGGTAAATTCTACTTTTCTCTTTTGGTTCTGGAAAGATACAAAATGCACAGCAGAATAGCAGATACGATTTTGTCCTAAGTTCTGAAATCTTACAGTACGTACAAACGAGAATAACAAGTATATACGCCAAAAACAATGGCATCAATAACAAACAATATACACGATGTGGAGAACTACAAATTAATATATTGCATGGCTTATGTGATTGCTAAATAGTTATTAAGGTGCAAGCCAAGTCAATACACATGACACCAGGAGATGGTCGAATGAAAACAAATGGGAAAATAGTTATTAAGGTACAAGCTGAATCAAGATACATGAACACCAGGAGATGGTTGAATCAAAACACATAGGAAAATACTTATTAAGGTACAAGCTGAATCAAGACACATGAACACCAGGAGATGGTCGAATCAAAACACATAGGAAAATAGGTCTATTATATTAAACATAGCAATTGTTATGCAAAGACTTCAAAAACAAATTTGAGGTTAATATAGCAATCTACCACCCAGAAGTGTTAGGCCTTCACTATACATTTTCCCGTTCATGAGCTGCAGAACTAAAACAAGAGAAATGACAGTGTTAAGCAACAAGGCGTGAAATTCAGTACAGAATGAATAACTGAGGTCATAGATGTTGCGAACATGAGACATGCTAAGATAAGTATGATACTTTTCCAGTTTGAAGATCAACCTTTTCGCACAAATTATTGCTGAACATAAAAGATGGAGATACATATGAAGTGATTACGAGAATCAGTTAATAATACAAGAAAAGAGAAACACACACATCATGCAGCATAGAAGAATTATGCATCGATCATCCATTATGGGTCCAAGATCATGTTATAAGTTTTAAAAATAACTCAGAATAGTTGCCACTTGAGATTCATCGATACCAACTACCGTCAACTAAAACTACGGCTACCTGATTGTCACTGTAATTTTAATCAAACCAAGAAAGCATTAGACAGTTTACTGACTATAAACCTAATTTGCTACTAGACTATAAATGTTATACCGGACAGATTAATATTGAGAAATATTGTAGCATGAGTTAATAGAATAAATAAACAACAAAGAGGAGCCGCTGGATAGAATACAGCAGGACGGCATGGTGAACCAAGTCGGATCTTGCAACTGGAACGGGAGAGTGGGCAGAAGTAACAGTGCTGGGAGGTCGCATACCAGCCATGGGCTGGAGCCGCGCCGGTGACGGACGCGACGCCACAGCCAAAACCCTAGCCATGGGCTAGGGGTCATGGACATGCGCCAGATGCCGGGGACGGTGGATCCAGCCGTACTGGAGGCCGGATGGGTAGGAGAAGAGCTTGTGAGCATGCTGTGCGGTGCTGGACATCGCCGGAATCGGCGGGCATTGCTGGCGGCGCGAGGGTTCGTAGGAGAGAGAGAGATGGGTCGCGAGAGGGGTGGATGGGTGGGGCTTGTGGCGGATCTAGCAGCCGCCGGAGCCGCGAGGTGAGAGGAGGAGAGGGCCGGCGGCGAGCCGAGGGAGTAGGGAGGTGGCGAGGTGGGGGCGATGTGCGGGAGACGATGGGGAATGGGAGGGGGTTGCGGAGGAGGGAGGGGCCGAAGTGGAGGGAGCTAGGGTTAGGGTTTTTTATACGGGGAACAATTAACCGGGCTTTAGCGGGCTTGCGGGGTTGTATCAGCCCATCCATGACAGATTCTAAAAATGTCATCAAAAATCCGTCATGGATTAACAGGTTTCTTGTAGTGTAGGTTCCTACCTCAAGTACTACAACCAAACCACATGTTCCCAATCCTACTCATGCAAATATTTGAGGGGCGATACCAATGCATAGTGAAAACTGGGTATACAAGAGTATGATCAAAGTGTAACTTGCCTTACTGACGATCTGCAAACTCTAGAGATTCATAGTAACAAGCTTTGCCCTCTAGGTAATCTAGCATAGGCAAGCAGTAGCATACATAAGCAATCACTCAAACGAAACAACGAGAAAACCAAGAATAGATCCAAATCAAACACGAAACAAGCAAATGGCTTAAACTAACAAAAAGTAAAACCTAACAACACTATTATCATGTGGATTAGATCTTAACAGTAGGTACAAGTGATTAGCTACGATTTGCAAAAAGAAACAACTCAAACGGAGAAACGAAACTCAAAATACGAACGAAACAAGATCATTTACTAATCTGAACTAAACTCAAATTTTACAGTGTCAAAATCATGTTCAAGTTGGTTAACTGGAAAGAACGGAATGATACGAAGATTTAGGCACTGGTTTCATCTAATTTGGACAAACGAGTAAAAAGTTATGCTAATTTTTAGATCAGTGGCTAAATCACGAGAAAACTATTCGCGGATAGGTCCCTGGCCAAAATTAAACTTAAAAGAAAAAAACTACGGCGCGAACGTTCGCTAACAGAACTAATCCGACGAAAACTGTCCGTTAAAATGAACGAACAAACGAACGTTCGTTATATAGGTAAACCTAAAAAACCGATCTAATCTACTAAACCGAGTAAACAAAAAAGGGAAAAAGACCAAACGGTTTTATACCATTAGCCGAGGTTTGGCCGACGGCGAGATCCGGCGACGGCGGCGGGATTTCCGACGGCGGCGGCGGCTCCTGCGAGGCGGGGCGAGGCGGCACAGGCGATGGTGCGGGGCGGCGGCGGCTGCGTGCGGCGACGACGGCGCGAGGTGCAGCGGCAGCGGAGCTGCTACGGCGGCGGCTGCGGGTGGGGTGGAGAGGTGGCGGGGACGGCGGTATATAAAGAGGGGGGACCCGGGAGGCGACTTGGGTAAGGGGGCGATGTACGAAAGTCCGAGCCGGACTCCCTGGCGGCAGCGACGACTAGCGGGACTCCTCCCGCTCGGAGGACGGCGGTGCGAGGCGATGGGCCGGCTGGGCTTCAGCCTAGTCGGTCCGAGAAGATTTTTTTAAAATAATTTCGACGCGAAGGGAAAAATCCTAAATAAATATAAAAAATTCTAAAAATTCCAGAAACAATTTTCACCGTCCAAACCTAATATTTAGGACAAGATGAACATTTTTCTGGACTAAGATGCAATTTTCAAAAATGCAATTTTTTTCTAATTCAAATAAAATAGCAAATAAAATATCGACAAAATAATAATTTGATTTTAAAAAAAATATTTCTCCAATATTTCTCTCATGTTGAAGAAGTCATATTATATTCTCTCATATATTTTTGATATTGGAAATAATTGGAGAGAAAAATATCTAAAATCAACTTGATCCCCACTTCAAATTTGAAATAAACTCAAATATGAATTTTGTGAAACCTCCAACTCTCTCCTTGGGTCGTTGAGTTGCTTAAGATTTCTAGGATCACAACAAAATGCAAAAACAAATATGATATGCATGTGATGATCTATGTATAACATCTAAATTGAAAATTGGGATGTTACAAACCTACCCCCCTTAAGAAGAATCTTGCCCTCGAGATTCGGGTTGGTCAGCAAAAAGGTTTGGGTGGTCTTTGCGGAGATCTTCTTCTCGCTCCCAAGTGGCTTCCTCGTCGGTATGGTGGCTCCACTGAACTTTGCAAAACTTGATAACCTTGCTGCGAGTAACTCGACTGGAAAACTCGAGAATCTTGACTAGATTCTCTTCATAGGTCAAATCACTATCTAACTGAATTGCTTCCAGTGGCACTATATCTCTCAGAGGAATATTGGCCATCTCTGCGTGGCACTTCTTCAACTGGGAAACATGAAACACATCATGAACTCCTGACAATCCTTCTGGCAATTCCAGCTTGTATGCAACTTCTCCCATGCATTCCAAAACTCTATATGGTCCCACAAAACGTGGTGCTAGCTTTCCCTTGACTCCAAAACGTTTAACTCCTAGAAGTGGGGACACACGAAGATATGCTCTGTCTCTGACTTCCTAAACTATCTCCTTGCGTTTAGTATCCACATAAATCTTCTGCATGGACTAGGCTACCTTGAGTCTATCGTAAATCAACTTAACCTTCTCTTCCGAGTCTTTGATTAAGTCTGGTCCGATCAACTATCGATCTCCAACTTCATCCCACGATAACAGTGTCCTGCACCTCCTTCCGTACAAGGCTTCGAAAGGGGCCATCTTCAAACTGGCTTGATAACTGCTGTTATAAGAGAACTCTGCATATGGCAAATTGTGATCCCAACTAGATCCATAATCTAGCGCACAAGCTGTCAACATGTCTTCCAGAATCTGGTTGACTCTCTCGGTCTGTCCATCCGTTTGAGGATGAAAGGCTATACTAAACTCTAGCCTGGTACCCAAAGTTTCATGCAACTGATTCCAAAACTCTGAAGTAAACTGGGTTCCTCTATCTGATACAATGGTCCTTAGAACTCCATGCAGACATACGATCCTGGTCATGTATATCTTTGCCAACTTAGCACCCGTATAAGTTGTCTTCATCGGGATGAAATGAGCTACTTTCGTCAATCGATCGACTACAACCCATACCGAGTCATAGCCTGAACGAGGTCTGGGCAATCCCGTGATAAAATCCATGCCAAGCTTATCCCACTTCCATTCGGGTATTGGCAATGGTTGTAGCAATCCTGCTGGCTTCTGATGCTCTGCCTTGACTCTCTCACATACATCGCATACTGCTACACATTCGGCAATATCCTTCTTCATTTCTGTCCACCAGAAACTTTCCTTCAAATCTAGATACATCTTAGTGTTGCCTGGGTGAATCGAGTAAGGTGAATCATGGGCCTCCCGCAGAATCAACTTCCTGATTTCTGGGTCATTAGGCACATAAGTACGATCTTCAAACCATAAGGTGTCGTGCTCATCCTCACGAAATCCTTTAGCCTTTCCTTTACCAATCCTTTCCTTTATCTCGGCAATCTCCTTATCCATCTTCTGGGCTTCACTGATCTTATCCAACAAGGTGGACTGAATTTCCAATGCTGCAACATAACCGCTCGGAACTATCTCCAAGCATAGCTCTCGAAGGTCATCTGCTAACTCCTTTGGTAATCCTCCGGTTATTAGCGTGTTAACATAGCTCTTGCGGCTCAATGCATCTGCTACGGCATTTGCCTTTCCTGGAGGATAATGCAATCTCATGTCGTAATCCTTTATGAGCTCCAACCATCTCCTTTGCCTGAGATTCAACTCCTTCTGCGTGAAGATGTATTTCAAACTCTTATGATCCGTGTATACATCACAATGGTTTCCGATGAGAAAGTGTCTCCATGTCTTCAGCGCATGCACTACGGCTGCTAACTGCAAATCATGTGTAGCATAATTCAACTCATGAGGTCGAAGCTGTCATGAGGCATATGAAACAACTCTTCCTTCCTACATAAGCACACCTCCAAGTCCTTGATGTGAAGCGTCGCAATACACTTGGAAATCCTTGCGTTAGTCTAGGAGAATCAACACTGGGGCTGTAACCAAACGTTTCTTCAACTCCTGAAAACTGGCCTCACAATCCTCAGTCCATTTAAACTTGGTGTCCTTCTTCAATAACTCCGTCATGGGTTTTGCAATCTTGGAGAAATTCTCGATAAACCTCCGGTAATATCCTACGAGTCCAAGAAAACTTCTGATCTCTCCAACTGACGTGGGCGCCAACCACTTAGTAACAGAAGCAACCTTGGTAGGGTCTACTACTATTCCTTCTCCGAATATAACATGTCCAAGAAATCCAACTTCCTTTAACCAAAACTCACATTTGCTGAACTTGGCATACAACTGATGTTCTCTGAGCTTCTCAAGAACCAAACGCAAATGCTCCTTATGCTCTTCTTCATTCTTTGAGTATATCAATATATCATCAGTGAATACCACAACGAACTTATCCAAAAACTCCATAAACATTTTGTTCATCATACTCATAAAATAGGCAGGTGCATTAGTAAAACCAAATGACATAACGGTATACTCATATAGCCCATACCTTGTGGTAAAAGCTGTCTTAGGTATATCTTTCTCTCAGATCTTCAACTGGTGATAACCTGATCGAAGATCGATCTTGGAGAAAACTTTAGCTCCTTGCAACTGGTCAAACAAATCATTGATCATCGGCAGAGGGTATTTGTTCTTGATCGTCAACTTGTTAAGCACACGATAATCAACAACCATCCTCAAAGATCCATCCTTCTTCTCCAATAGAAGCACTGGGGCTCCCCAAGGTGATGAATTTGGTCAAATGTAACCTTCCTCTATTAACTCCTTAATCTGCTTCTTAATTTCCTCTAGATCTTTTGCAGGCATCCGATACGGTCTCTTTGATATGGGTTCTGTGCCTGGCAATAACTCAATCAAAAACTCAATGTCACGATCCGGTGGCAAGCCTGGTAACTCTTCCGGAAATACGTCGGGATAATCCTTCACCACTGGTACTTCCTCCTGAACAACTCCTGATAAGGAATTCACCTGAGTCCTCCTCGGCGCATGCCAGGATACATACTTGATCCTCTTCCCTTCTGGGGTGGTGAGAATAATTGATTTACTGGTGCAATCGATGTTTCCTTCAAACTTGGATAGCCAATCCATGCCTAGTATCACATCCAATCCTTGTGAATTCAGAACAATCAGGTCGGTGGGGAAAACATGTCTACCTATGGTTACTGGCAACTGATAGCATCCACTACTAGCCATATACTCCGCTCCTGGGGAACTTACTAACATAGGTGACTTGATACGTCTCCAACATATCTATAATTTTTGATTACTCCATGCTACTTTGTCTACTGTTTTGGACTATATTGGGCTTTATTTTCCACTTTTATATTATTATTGGGACTAACCTATTAACCGGAGGCCCAGTCCAGAATTGCTGTTTTTTTTGCCTATTTCAGTATTTCGAAGAAACAGAATATCAAACAGAGTCCAAACGGAATAAAACCTTCGGGAACGTGATTTCCTCACCGATCGTGATCCAGGAGACTTGGACCCTACTCCAAGAAGTGCCAGAGGCGGTCACGAGGGTGGAGGGCGCCCTCCCCCTTGGCGCGCCCCCTGCCTCATGGGCCCCCTGTTGCTCCACCGACGTACTCCTTCCTCCTATATATACCTATGTACCCCCGACAGATCATATACGGAGCCAAAAACCTAATTCCACCGCCGCAACCTTCTGTATCCGCGAGATCCCATCTTGGGGCCTGTTCCGGAGCTCCCCCGGAGAGGGCATCTACCACAGAGGGCTTCTACATCAACACCATAGCCTCTCCGATGAAGTGTGAGTAGTTTACTTCAGACCTTCGGGTCCATAGTTATTAGCTAGATGGCTACTTCTCTCTTTTTGGATCTCAATACAATGTTCTCCCCCTCTCTTGTGGAGATCTATTCGATGTAATCTTCTTTTTGCGGTGTGTTTGTTGAGATCGATGAATTGTGGGTTTATGATCCAGCTTATCTATGAACAATATTTGATTCTTCTCTGAATTCTTTTATGTATGATTGAGTTATCTTTGCAAGTCTCTTTGAATTATCCATTTGGTTTGGCCAACTAGATTGGTAGTTCTTGCAATGGGAGAAGAGTTTAGCTTTGGGTTCAATCTTGCAGTGTCCTTACCTAGTGACAGAAAGGGTTGCAAGGCACGTATTGTATTGTTGCCATCGAGGATAACAAGATGGGGTTCTTATCATATTGCATGAATTTATCCCTCTACATCATGTCATCTTGCTTAAGGCATTACTCTGTTTTACTTAATACTCTAGATGCATGCTGGATAGCGGTCGATGAGTGGAGTAATAGTAGTAGATGCAGAATCGTTTCGATCTACTTGTCTTGGACGTGATGCCTATATACATGATCATACCTAGATAATCTCATAATTATTCGCTTTTCTATCAATTGCTCAACAGTAATTTGTTCACCCACCGTAGAATACTTATGCTCTTGAGAAAAGCCACTAGTGAAACCTACGGCCCCCGGGTCTATTCTCATCATATCAATCTCCATTACTTTATTTACTTGCTTTGTTTTTACCTTGCCTTTTACTTTTCACTTTGCATCTCTATATCAAAAATACCAAAAATATTATTTATCATCTCTATCAGATCTCACCCTTGTAAGTAACCGTGAAGGGATTGACAACCCCTAATCGCATTTGTTGCGAGTAGCTATCATTTTGTGTAGGTACGAGGGACTCGTGCGTGATCTCCTACTGGATTGATACCTTGGTTCTCAAAAACTGAGGGAAATACTTACGCTACTTTACTGCATCATCCTCTCCTCTTCGGGGAAATCCAACGCAGTGCTCAAGAGGTAGCAAGAAGAATTTCTAGCGCCATTGCCGGGGAATTTTCACAAAAGTCAACCATACCAAGTACCCCTCACAATCCCTATCTCTCGCATTACATTATTTGCCTCTTGTTTTCCTCTCCCCCACTTCACCCTTGCCGTTTTATTCGCCCTCTCTTTCCCAATCTCCTCCTCTCTTTCTCTTTTGCCTTCTCCACTTGCCCTTCTGTTTGTCCGTGTGCTTGCTTGCTTGTCGTCGTGTCTAATTCTTTATCTTCTCTGTTATCTCCCGATAATGAAGTTTTAAATTTTAAACAAAGGGAGGGAGAAAATCTGAAAGACGCTTGGTATAGAATTTGCAATGCTCAAAATAGATCTACCAGAAAGCAATATACTTCAGTTCTTCTTCGTAATTTTTACGTAGGTGCTAATCCTTGGTATAGATATATCCTTGATACCATTACTGGAGGGAATTTCTTGGGTAGCCATACTTTTGATTCCTATAATGCTTTAATAGATTTATTCGGTACCCCACCTCTTTTGATTAATGGAACTACGTTAACTTTGGAGCATGTTATGCAAAGGCTTGAAATTATTGAGAATAAAGTTGCTACCATTGAATCAATTGAAAATCTTGATAAAAAGATCCACAATGAAATTACTCAATATGGATCTAAGGTAGGATTGACTTTGAAGAATTTTAAAGAAGAAGAACCCATAGTTAATGAGAAAATAAATCTAGATTCCACAAGAATCGATAAACTTGATGGTATCATTACCAACTTGGGAACTGCCTTTTCTTCCGTACAAAACACTCCAAGTTCTTCTACTAAATATACTAAGCTAATTTATGTTCCTAAGAATAAGGGTGAATTATCTAGTAAGGAAACTGTGGATCTTAAATCTATAAGTGTTCATCCCAATGTTTTTACTTTCATTAAGGAACCTTTTGCTATAAATGAATTTTTCGATCTTTTGCCTGAAAATTTGACAATTACTAGAAAGAAAGACAATTCTGAAGGAGGTAGATGCCTCATTGAGGAATTGCCTACCAAAGATGGCAAAACTTAGATCTATCTTCGCTTTTATGCCTAGCTAGGGGCGTTAAACGATAGTGCTTGTTGGGAGGCAACCCAATTTTATTTTGTGTTCTTTGTTTTTGTTCCTGTTTAGTGTTAAATTTTGTTTCTGCTTTCTGTTTATATGTGGTTTTATGTTTTAATTAGTGTTTGTGCCAAGTAGAACCTATAGGATAAGCTATGATGATAGTTGATTTGATTCTGCTGAAAAATAGAAACTTTGCGCTCACAAGAAACAATTCAATAAATCACAGGAACGTGATTTTGCATTGATTCTTTTTGCTGCTGGTCAATAAACAAATTGTCCAGTGCTTCGTATTTTGGTAGAATTTTTAGAGTTCCATAATTTTGCGTTACTTACAGATTGCTACAGACTGTTCTGTTTTTGACAGATTGTGTTTTTTATGTGTTGTTTGCTTATTTCAATGTATCTATGGCTAATAAATTAGTTTATAAACCATAAGGAAGTTGGAATACAGTAGGTTTAACACCAATATAAATAAAGAATGAGTTCATTACAGTACCTTGAAGTGGTCTTTTGTTTTCTTTCACTAACGGAGCTCACGAGATTTCTATTGAGTTTTGTGTTGTGAAGTTTTCAAGTTTTGGGTGAATTCTTTTGATGGATTATGGAACAAAGAGTGGCAAGAGCCTAAACTTGGGTATGACCATGGCACCCCCAAGATAATCCAAGGACACCAAAAAGTCAAAGCTTGGGGATGCCCCGGAAGGCATCCCCTCTTTCGTCTACTTCCATCGGTAATTTACTTGGAGCTATATTTTTATTCACTACATGTCATGTGTTTTGCTTGGAGCGTCTTGTATTATTTGTGTCTTTGCTTGTTATTTTGCCACAATCATCCTTGCTGTACACACCTTTTGAGAGAGCCATACATGATTTGGAATTTGCAAGAATACTATATGTACTTCACTTATATCTTTTGAGCTTGATAGTTTTTGCTCATAGTGCTTCACTTATATCTTTCGAGCTTGATTAGTTTTTGCTCATAGTGCTTCACTTATATCTTTTGAGCGTGATAATTTTTGCTCTATTTCTTCACTTAGATCTTTTAAGAGCACGGTAGTGGATTTGTTTTAAAGAAACTATTAATCTCTCATGCTTCACTTAGATTATTTTGAGAGTTATTGATAGCATGGTAATTTGCTTAATGTTAATATACTTGGTATTCAAGATATGTGAAACTTTCTTTTGAGCGAGTTGAATACTAAGATAAGTTTGATGCTTGATAACTGTTTTGAGATATGGAGGTGATAATATCAAAGCAACGCTAGTTAGGGTGATCATGAATTTAAAGAATGCTTGTGTTGAAGTTTGTGATTCCCGTAGCATGCACGTATGGTGAACCGCTTGTGATGAAGTCGGAGCACAAGTTTATTTATTGATTGTCTTCCTTATGAGTGGTAGTCGGGGACGAGCGATGGTCTTCTCCTACCAATCTATCCCCCTAGGAGTATGCGTTTAGTGCTTTGGTTTTTGATGACTTCCAATTTTTTTGCAATAAGTGCATGAGTTCTTTTGATTAATGTTGAGTCCATGGATTATACGCACTCTCACCCTTCCACCATTGCTAGCCTCTCTAATACCGCGCACTTTTCGCCGGTATCATACACCCATCATATACCTTCCTCAAAACAGCCACCGTACCTACCTATCATGGCATTTCCATAGCCATTCCGAGATATATTGCCATGCAACTTTCCACCGTTCCGTTCATATGACACACATTACTTTTGTCATATTGCTTTTTGCATGAACATGTAGTTGACATTGTATTTGTGGGAAGGCCATCTTCATAAATTTTCATACATGTCACTCTTGATTCATTGCATATCCCGGTACACCGCCGGAGGCATTCATATAGAGTCATATCTTGTTCTAAGTATCGAGTTGTAATTGTTGAGTTGTAAGAAAAATAAAAGTGTGATGATCATCATTATTAGAGCATTGTCCCAGTGAGAAAAGAATGATGGAGACTATGATTCCCCCATAAGTCGGGATGAGACTCCGGACTTTATGAAAAATAAAAGAGGCCAAAGAAGCCCAAATAAAAAAAGAGAGGCCAAAGAAGCCCACCAAAATAAAAAAAAGGAAGAAAAAAATATGAGAGAAAAAGAGAGAAGGGACAATGCTACTATCCTTTTTCCACACTTGTGCTTTAAAATAGCACCATGATCTTCATGATAGAGAGTCTCATATGTTGTAACTTTCATTTACTAGTGGGAATTTTTCATTATAGAACTTGGCTTGTATATTCCAATGATGGGCTTCCTCAAAAGTGCCCTAGGTCTTCGTGAGCGAGCAAGTTGGATGCACACCCACTTAGTTTCTTTTGTTGAGCCTTCATATACTTATAGCTCTAGTGCATCCGTTGCATGGCAATCCCTACTCACTCACATTGATATCTATCAATGGGCATCTCCATAGCCCGTTGATACGCGTAGTCGATGTGAGACTATCTTCTCCTTTTTTGTCTTCTCCACAACCACCATTCTATTTCACCTATAGTGCTATGTCCATGGCTCACGCTCATGTATTGCGTGAAAGTTGAAAAAGTTTGAGATTTCTAAAGTATGAAACAATTGCTTGGCTCGTCATCGGGGCTGTGCATGATTAAATACTTTGTGTGATGAAGATAGAGCATAGCCAGACTATATGATTTTGTAGGGATAACTTTCTTTAACCATGCTATTTTGGGAAGACATGATTGCTTTAATTTTTTTGCTTGAAGTATTATTACTTTTATGTTAATATGAACTTTTGTCTTGAATCTTTCGGATCTGAATATTCATGTCACAATTAAGAAGATTTACATTGAAATTATGCCAAAGTATCACTCCGCATCAAAAATTCTTTTTTATCATTTACCTACTCGAGGACGAGCAGGAATTAAGCTTGGGGATGCTTGATACGTCTCCAACGTATCTATAATGTTTGATTACTCCATGCTACTTTGTCTACTGTTTTGGACTATATTGGGCTTTATTTTCCACTTTTATATTATTATTGGGACTAACCTATTAACCGGAGGCCCAGCCCAGAATTGCTATTTTTTTGCCTATTTCAGTATTTTGAAGAAACAGAATATCAAACGGAGTCCAAACGGAATAAAACCTTCGGGAACGTGATTTCCTCACCGAACGTGATCTAGGAGACTTGGACCCTACTCCAAGAAGTGCCGGAGATGGTCACGAGGGTGGAGGGCGCCCCCCTGGGCACCCCCCCCTGCCTCATGGGCCCCCTATTGCTCCACCGACGTACTCCTTCCTCCTATATATACCTACGTACCCCCGTCAGATCATATACGGAGCCAAAAACCTAATTCCACCGCCGCAACCTTCTGTATCCGCGAGATCCCATCTTGGGGCCTGTTCCGGAGCTCCGCCGGAGAGGGCATCTACCATGGAGGGCTTCTACATCAACACCATAGCCTCTCCGATGAAGTGTGAGTAGTTTACTTCAGACCTTCGGGTCCATAGTTATTAGCTAGATGGCTTCTTCTCTCTTTTTGGATCTCAATACAATGTTCTCCCCCTCTCTTGTGGAGATCTATTCGATGTAATCTTCTTTTTGCGGTGTGTTTGTTGAGATCGATGAATTGTGGGTTTATGATCCAGCTTATCTATGAACAATATTTGATTCTTCTCTGAATTCTTTTATGTATGATTGAGTTATCTTTGCAAGTCTCTTTGAATTATCCGTTTGGTTTGGCCAACTAGATTGGTAGTTCTTGCAATGAGAGAAGTGTTTAGCTTTGGGTTCAATCTTGCGGTGTCCTTACCCAGTGACAGAAAGGATTGCAAGGCACGTATTGTATTGTTGCCATCGAGGATAACAGGATGGGGTTCTTATCATATTGCATGAATTTATCCCTTTACATCATGTCATCTTGCTTAAGGCGTTACTCTGTTTTACTTAATACTCTAGATGCATGCTGGATAGCGGTCGATGAGTGGAGTAATAGTAGTAGATGTAGAATCGTTTCGATCTACTTGTCTTGGACGTGATTCCTATATACATGATCATACCTAGATAATCTCATAATTATTCGCTTTTCTATCAATTGCTCAACATTAATTTGTTCACCCACCGTAGAATACTTATGCTCTTGAGAAAAGCCACTAGTGAAACCTATGGCCCCCGGGTCTATTCTCATCATATCAATCTCCATTACTTTATTTACTTGCTTTGTTTTTACCTTGCCTTTTACTTTTCACTTTGCATCTCTATATCAAAAATACCAAAAATATTATTTATCATCTCTATCAGATCTCACCCTTGTAAGTAACCGTGAAGGGATTGACAACCCCTAATCACGTTGGTTGCGAGTAGCTATCGTTTTGTGTAGGTACGAGGGACTCGTGCATGATCTCCTACTGGATTGATACCTTGGTTCTCAAAAACTGAGGGAAATACATACGCTACTTTACTGCATCATCCTCTCCTCTTCGGGGAAATCCAACGCAGTGCTCAAGAGGTAGCATGACTTAAGGGCTACGGTTGGCAATTTATACTTATCCACAAATCCCCTTGATATGTATGAATGTGATGCACCAGTATCGAAAAGAACAAGTGCGGTAAATGCATTAATCAGAAACTTACCAACAACTGCGTCGGGTTGATCCTCAATCTCCTCCACACTGATGTGGTTCACCTGACCTTTTGTGAAGGGGTTGGGCTTCTTTGTAGAACCTCCATTACCATTTCCATTCTTTGCTTCAGGACATTCAGTGGCATAATGTCCGATCTTCTGGCACTTGAAACAAGTAATGTGGCTCAGATCCCTCTTGGCTGGCGTTGCGGGGTTGGAACGGTTATGGCGGCTGCTTCCTCCATTCCCATTGCCATTCTTGGGACCACTGTGGTTGTGCGAACTTGCTCCATTGTGTGTATGTCCTCCATGGTTATGACCTCCATGGTTGTGGGTATGTCCTCCCGAGTACGGGGAATAGTGGGGCTTCTGCTGAGCTCCAGAAGTGTACCTCCCATGTCCATACTTCCTCTTGTGATTGCCAATCTACTATTGCTTGCCTTCTATCATGAGGGCCCTGTCTACAAACTCCTGGTAGTTGTTGAAAGTTGCCACCATCAACTGCATGCTCAGTTCATCGTTGAGTCCCTCAAGAAACTTCTCCTGCTTAGCGGCATCTGTGGCTACATCATCTGGGGCATAGCGTGCTAACTTACTAAACTCATCCACATACTGGCCCACTGTACGCCCTCCTTGGCGCAAGTTGTGAAACTCACGCTTCTTCATGCTCATAGCTCCTGCTAAAAATGCGCAGTGCGAAAAGCCTGCTAAAACTGATCCCATGTAACTGTATAAATGGGGTATGTGGCGGTGAAATTCTCCCACCAAGATGCTGCGGGTCCATCAAGCTGATGTGCGGCAAAGTGCACTCTCTCCGCATCTGTGCATCCTGCAGTGGTCAACTCTCTTCCAATCTTGCGGAGCCAATCATCCGCAACTATCGGCTCGGTGCTACTAGAGAACACCGACGGATTTAACCTTAGAAAACGGGCTAGGTGGTCAACAAGGGGTGGTGGTGGTAGGTTGTTGTTGTTGTTGTTGCCTTGGTTCTGGTTCTGCACTAGTATCTACATCAAGGCATTCTGCTGCTGGATCAACTGAGTGAGCTTCGGTGGGAATGCAAATCCATTGTCGCGTCTTAGAGGCATCTGATGGGTTAGAAGGGGTGAAAAAACAGAATAGAATTGAGGTCTAAGAGAGATTCACTACCCATATGCTCATGAGACAAACACGATCAATTTACTTCATTCAATAGCACACAAAAGTTCACACAAACGATCTAACCTATGATTACAAACTCGATCGTTGCTAACTACTTGGAGGAATACTACTAGTTACATGGTGGTCATCTAGAAATTTTCATCAGAGGAAGACTCCATAATATCTGCTCCAGCTTCATCAACGTAGTCGCCTTCACTGTCATCACTTGCATCACTATCCGTGTTGGTGTTGTCCAGGATGATATAGTCCTCCGAACGGATCTCCTTTGCTGGTTCTCGGTTGTGATTCTCCATTGGTAGTCCTAGCTTCCTCTTCAGGTCTTCATGCTTCGCTAGTAGTACGGCAATCTCTTCCTCATATCCATCGCATGTAGACTTGAGTTTCTCTTCTAGCTCGTTGTTTCTCTTCATCAGCTTCTTGATCTTCTTCATGTGGATAATTTGTTGATTCTCTTGTCAACGAATATGATCTCCCATCTCTTAAATGTAGGCTGCAATTGATCCATCCCTCCTGGTACGAACCATCTCCCATTCTTCATCTCAGCGGCCACATATTTGATAAATGGTGTTCTCCAGCTCCTTGTGATACACCTCACATATACGACCAAAGGTGATATGGGCTGCCATGCTCTTTCCTAAACTCCAGCTTGGTGCATCCAGGTAGAAATCAATAGGCTCTTTTGTTGGCGCAAATGTCCTCCCAAGTACCCAGACTTTGATCTTCGAGCGCTCCTCTTCCGGTATAGTTGTAGAGAAAGTCCCCGTGAAGCTTGGTAGTCCGATGTTCAGGTACTTAGTGACTTCCTTCAAGTGTCATCCAAAAGGGGTGTCGTCATCCGGCTGAGTGAACTTGTTCCTGGGATCCGCCATATATAGAGTAGAAATGGAGGAGAATTAGAAATGAGTAGAGAAGAGAAATCCTGTGGCTTATTCTAGTGGTCGCGTCCTAGAGTCAGCTTGTGCTCTGATACCATCTTGTAGCGATCACGATCCGAATGGACCGAAGTCTCTGTGCATTAGTGTCATCCCTGGATCGGTAATGCTGACACGCACAATACTCGAGAAATTATAACAGAGTTCAATCAAACACTTATTACATCGAGTCCTCATAAAGAGTATGATTACACAAATATATCATGGCTGAAGGCCATCTAAACTAAATAACTGCGAAAGCTTCAAAGGTAAATGGGCCCATCAACTCCAACGGCATAGCTGAGTGCAAGACAACCGACCTATCACACCTTATTCATTGTCTGAGTAGTCCGCAACATGAGACATTGCAGCCGTGTAGGTCAGCACATTGAATATGCTGGCAGAGTTACACTATAAAGCAATGAAATGCAAGAACTATATCTACATGCAGTATTTGGCTGGTGGAGGCTCTAAGTTTATGATTTTGCATAAAGCTAATTTTTTTCCCTACAACAAATGAATAAATTTATTTAACTACTCCCAAGTTTCCCAATATTTGAGAAGGTAACCCCAACTCAAATCCCAATTAAAAGTATCATCATTAACCAATAATTTCATTAAGCATAGTGATGAGATCAAATCAACAATTCAAGTACCAGATACTCAAGATGTCCATAACTGGGGACACGGCTAACCATGATTAGTGTATACACTCTGCAGAGGTTTGCACACTTTTCTCCATAAGACTCGACTGCGTCCATGATCGCATGATCGAGACATAGTCTTTCTAAAGAACTTACTCTCTACTCCGGGCGGACCGGTACACCTACTTTCCCCTACATCTGCTAGTCCACTTCTCCAAGAGCTCACACAACTTACTCAACTATGCCAGAGCCCATAATGGCTTGTGGCTGCAGACGGAAGTTTCTAGCATGAATAATCTTATGATCCCTTTGAGCCTGGGTGGTGAACCGAAGGAAAAATCACACGGGTACTTCGGGATTTCCTTAAATAGGCAACACTGGGTTCCCCAGGTGCCTCAACCAATCCACCCAGATCTATATTAAAGTTGCCACCTTAATGTTATCCAAGATTAATAACTCTCAAACTTCCATGTGTAAAATCACGAACAAATCCCCGTCTACGAGCATGGCTAAACAATAAATAAGCATAGCGTATATTCCCGGGGTGATCAAAAGGTATTAGGTCCCTACCTCAAGTACTACAACCAAATCACATGTTCTGAATCCTACTCATGCAAATATTTGACGGGTGATACTAATGCATAGTAAAAACTGGGTATAGAAGAGTATGATCAAAGTGTAACTTGCCTTGCTGACGATCTGCAAACTCTAGAGATTCGTAGTAATAAGCTTCGCACTCCAGGTAATCTAGCGTAGACAAACAGTAGCATGCATAAGCAATCACTCAAACGAAACAATGAGAAAACCGAGAAAAGATCCAAATCAAACACGAAACAAGAAAATGGCTTAAACTAACAAAAAGTAAAACCTAACAGCACTATTATCATGTGGATTAGATGTTAACAGTAGGTACAAGTGATTAGCTATGATTTGCAAAAAGAAACAACTCAAACGGAGAAACGAAACCCAAAATACGAACGAAACAAGATTGTTTACTAATCTGAACTAAACTCAAATTTTACACTGCCAAAATCATGTTCAAGTTGCTTAACTGGAAAGAACAAAATGATATGAAGATTTAGGCGCTGGTTTCATCTAATTTGGACAAACGAGTAAAAAGTTACGCTAGTTTTAAGATCAGGGGCTAAATCGCGAGAAAACTATTCACAGATAGGTCCCTGGCCGAAAATAAACTAAAAAGAAAAAAACTACGGCGCGAACGTTCGCTAACAGAACTAATCCGATGAAAACCATCCGTTAAAACGAATGAAAGAACGAATGTTTGTTAAATAGGTAAACCTAAAAAAACTGATCTAATCTACTAAACCGAGTAAACCGAAAAAACGGAAAAAGACCGAACGGTTTTATACCGTTAGCCGAGGTTTGGCCGACGGCGAGATCCAGCGACGGCGGCTCCTGCGGGGTGGGGCAAGGCGGCGCGGGCGACGACGCGGGGCGGTGGCGGTTGCGTGCGCCGACGGCGACGCGAGGTGTGGCGGTTGGCGGCGGCGGAGCTGTGACGACGGTGGCTGCGGGTGGGGTGGAGAGGCGGCGGGGGCGGCGGTATATGAAGAGGGGGGACCCAGGCGGCGACTTGGGCGAGGGGGCGATGTACGGGAGTCCGAGTCGGACTCCCTGGTGGCGGCAGCGACGAGCGGGACTCCTCCCGCTCGGAGGACGGCGGCGCGAGGCGATGGGCGAGCTGGGCTTCAACCCAGTCGGTCCGAGAAGATTTTTTTAAATAATTTCGCCTTGAAGGGAAAAATCCTAAATAAATGTAAAAAAAATTCTAAAAATTCCAGAAACAATTTTCACCGTCCAAATCTAATATTTAGGACAAGATGGACATTTTTCTGGACTAAGATGCAATTTTCAAAAATGTATTTTTTTCTCATTCAAATAAAATAGCAAATAAAATATTGATAAAATAATAATTTGATTTTTTAAAAATTCTTTCTCCAATATTTCTCTGGTGTTAAACAAGTCATATTATCTTCTCTCATATATTTTTGATATTGGAAATAATTGGAGAGAAAATATTTAAAATCAAATTGATCCCCTCTTCAAATTTGAAATAAATTCAAATATGAATTTTGTGAAACCTCCAACTCTCTCCTTGGGTCCTTGAGTTACTTAAGATTTCTAGGATCACAACAATTTGCAAAAACAAATATGATATGCATGTGATGATCTATGTATAACATACAAATTAAAAATTGGGATGTTACACCATTACGCCGTGGTGTTCCAGGTGGCGTGAGCTGTGAAACTATTCCATATTGTTTTAAATGAAGGCCAAACTCGTAACTCAAATATTCTCTTCCATGATTAGATCGTAGAAACTTTATTTTCTTGTTACGATGATTCTCCACTTCACTCTGAAATTCTTTGAACTTTTCAAATGTTTCAGACTTGTGTTTCACTGCTTAAATCATATGTGAATGTCAGAAAATAATGATACCCGCCACGAGCGTCAACACTCATCGAACCGCAAACATCGGTATGTATTATCTCCAATAAATCATTAGCTCGTTCCATTGCTCCGGAGAACGGAGTTTTAGTCATCTTGCCCATAAGGCACGATTCACAAGTATCAAATGATTCATAATCAAGTGATTCCAAAAGTCCATCCAGTTTCTTCATGCGCTTTACACCGATATGATCCAAATGGTAGTGCCACAAATAAGTTGCACTATCATTATCAACTTTCATCTTTTGGCATCAATATTATGAATATGTGTATCACCATGATCAAGATTCAACAGAAATGGACCACTCTTCAAGGGTGCATGACCATAAAAGATATTACTCATATAAATAGAACAACCATTATTCTCTGATTTAAATGAATAATCATCTTGCACTAAACAAGATCCAGATATAATGTTCATGCTCAACGCTGGCACCAAATAACAATTATTCAGGTCTAAAACTAATTCCGAAGGTAGATGTAGAGGTAGCGTGCCGACGGCGATCACATCGACCTTGGAACCATTCCCGACGCGCATCGTTACCTCATCCTTAGCCAATCTTCGTTTGATCCATAGTCCCTGCTTCGAGTTACAAATATGAGCAACCGAACTGGTATCAAATACCCATGCACTACTGTCGGTGTCAAAACCGGCGAATCTCGGGTAGGGGACCCCGAACTGTGCATCTAAGGCTAATGGTAACAGGAGGCGGGGGACATGATGTTTACCCAGGTTCGGACTCTCTCTATGGAGGTAATACCTTACTTCCTGCTTGATTGATACTGATGATATGAGTATTACAAGAGTTGATCTACCACGAGATCGTAGAGGCTAAACCCTAGAAGCTAGCCTATGATTATGATTGTTGTTGTCCTACGGACTAAACCCTCCGGTTTATATAGATACCGGAAGGGGCTAGGGTTACACAGAGTTGGTTACAGGGAAAGGAATCTACATATCCGAATCGCCAAGCTTGCCTTCCACGCAAAGGAGAGTCCCATCCGGACATGGGATGAAGTCTTCTATCTTGTATCTTCATAGGCCAACAGTCCGGCACATGCATATAGTCCGGCTGTCTGAGGATCCCTTAATCCAGGACTCCCTCAGTAGCCCCTGAACCAGGCTTCAATGATGATGAGTCCGGCGCGCAGATTGTCTTCGGCATTGCAAGGCGGGTTCTTTCTCCGAATACTCCAAAGCAGATCTTCAACATAAGAATCATGTCCGACTCTGCAAAACAAATTCCACACACCGCTGTAGAGAGTATAATATCCCACGAGTCCAATCTACTGTCAACTTTTCCATAGCGTGACATCACACTGCGGCTCGGTCATTACTCGAACCATTTTTCCAACCTGTTGCTCCATGTTTCGCGAGGCGGTTGTATTTGGCATGTCTTCTTGAAGCAAAGATCGTGTCCCCTTATTGCAAGATTCTCATCAACATGGGCGTGTGTAACCCAACCGTCCCATTGGTATGATTCCTTGGGAATAGGCATGTTTTAAGGCCACCTAGGGGACGTTTGATATTCATCGCCTTTATAAGGAGGCCGAGACCCGCCTTCTTCCTCCACGCTAATCCTCTCTTCCTCCCGCCTCGAGTTCCAACACCCAAGGCTTAACCAGTCGCTTCGAACCTTAGGGCATGTCCGGATCCAGCTTTCAAGGCCGGTGGACGGCCTCTTCTGTCACAAAGGAGGATATCACGAAGCTCAGGGAGGCGAGGTATTTGACCGCGGAGATCCTTCACAGGCTTCCTGCTCAAGGGCAGGTTATCCCTACTCAAAGACCCGGTGAGAGGGTCGTATTTATCCCTCACTTCCTCCGAGGGCTAGGTTTCTCCCTTCATCCCTTTGTTCGATGGCTCATGTTTTACTACGGGCTAGATTTCCATGATCTAGCTCTGGACTCCTTCCTTCACATCTCATCATTCATTATCATGTGTGAGGCCTTCCTCCATATCTCTCCACACTTCGGCTTATGGCTCAATACCTTCAATGTAAAGCCGTAGATAATAGACGGGAGACACGCGGAGTGCGGAGGTGCTATAATAAGCAAATTGGCCGATATTGCTTGGTCGAAGGGTTCCTTCACCGAAGCTCCCGACCTATGGCAACGGGAGTGGTTTTATATCACGGGACCCCGTGGTACAAAGTGGGCGGCTTCACCCACCTTCTGATCCGGCCCTCTGCCACAGCTTGCGTCGTGGATCAACAAGAGGCTGGATTGGGGATCGCTTAATGAAGTGCAGATACTACAAAGCCGCATTGGAGACCTTATTAAGAAGGACATCGATCTTATCAAGATAATCCAAGTTATGCTGGTCCGTCGGGTCCTGCCATGCTAGCGTCGACCTCTCCGCATGTGGGAGTTCAATCTGGAAGGACCGCGAACCATTCAGTGCTTCTTCGGCACAACGCTCGAAGGGGTGTATAAATTATTCTTCGGGTCATGAAAAAGGTGCCCAGACACCACAGAGGATGCTGGCCTCGACTGCAACCACCCGGATTCCACGGTAAGCACTCAAATTCCAAACACATTTTTAGTTTAAGTTTCCCATAACAATATTCTGAGAAAACCATGCTCGGCGAGGGCTGGATAAAGAAGGCGGAGAGGATCAGGTGTTCAGCCCCTCTTCCCAAAAACTCAGCGGATTCGGTGTTAACCAGGATGCTGGCTCCGGGACCTTATCAAGTGCCGTTGAGGGAAGACAAGGAGAGGAGTCGGGAGGTCAAAAGTGGCCTCTGTACCGGAGGTATGTCACGCACCGCATCTGGGGGAATTGGAACTCCCATATCCGGGGATGAACGGGGAGGAGAATCTAACATTCCCTCCCCCCACGGGAAGAAGAGAGCCGCCCCCGAAGACTTGAAGGCAGAGCCTCCAAGCGAGGGAAGAAATCCCTATCAGGGGGTCCGGATTCGGGAGGCAATATTGCCGCACCGTGCCCACAAGGGGGCCAGCCTTTAGCCGAATCGTAAGTGAACAAAGGCGTTTATAAGCGTACCCCGTTCTTTTCCTGTGTGTGAGGGTAATATTTGAAACACGTGTTTTGTAGTTCGGCCTGTAGCCTTCCTCAACAATCTTCGTCTTCGGGGGATCTTCTTCCGGAGATGATAGAGAGCAAAACGCCTCCTCCCACTCCCCTGCCCCATAAGGCGGATGACCCCGAGGTGTCGTCCCGGAGGATCTCTCCTGATTCGCAAAGGGGGACAAGGCCAGAAGGTGACTCTTCGGCCGCCCGAGGTCCGGGGTGTTCGGCTCCTAGAGAGACCAACAACAAAAGCCCCGGACTATCCGATACGCAGCTGGATACATTGACGGGCCTTCTGCGGCAAGCGCCTGTCTCAGAGGAACATCGTACCTTAATGGGTACGGTGATTGAGAGAATTTCGCCCGCAAAAAGAGGATTGAATGAAGCTTTTATGAGCCTGCTAAGAGGCTTTGAGGTACGTAATGTGACATTTTTTAATTGTACCATAAACGCAAGGTGCACTGTGTATAGATAGTAGCCCCTGAGACTCTGGCTGCCATCCGAACGGGGCGATTAGAGGATCAAGAAAGATAAATAAGCTCAGGGTATAATTTTGCCAATTTTGTACACAGGCGGCTGCAGCCCCGGCAACTGCCCGGGCTACCGAGTTTGCCGAACTGAAGCGACAACTTGATGTGGCGGATGATGACACCATGCTCGTGAACAAGCGGCTCGACGAGGCGCAAGGTATGTCTTTGGGGCGGTCAGTAAGTATAAATAGGAGCATGATGCTGGAATTTATAATATTCTTAACTCCAGATGGTGCTGCCGTCGTGGAGACCCTTCGGGCTGAGCTTGCCCGGGCCAAGGAGCAAGCCAGGATAAGCAACGCTGCTGCCGAGAAGGCAACGGGTGAATTAAAAGCCGAATAGGCTGCTGGTCGCTAGAGTGAGGAGAGAATATCCAACATGGAGCTTGAGCTAAGGGATGCCGCTAGCCGATATGAACTTCTCGAGAAAGAGAGCCAAGCAAAAACGGCTGACCTTGAGAAGGCCTTACAAGCGGCAAAGGAAACCCGGTCAGAGGCCAGAGCGGCTCGGGAGGAGATCCGCAAGCCGGGGAGATCGCGGTGTTGGGGAACGTTGCAGAAAATAAAAAATTTCCTACGGTTTCACCAAGATCCATCTATGAGTTCATCTAAGCAACGAGTGAAAGGGGAGATGCATCTACATACCACTTTGTAGATCGCGAGCGGAAGCGTTCAAAAGAACGGGGTTGAGGTAGTCGTTCTCGTCGTGATCCTATCACCGGATATCCTAGCGCCGAACGGACGGCACCTCCGTGTTCAACACATGTACGGTCAGCATGACGTCTCCTCCGTCTTGATCCAGCAAGGGGGAAGGAGAGGTTGATGATGATCCAGCAGCACGACGGCGTGGTGGTGGATGCAGCAGAACTCCGGCAGGGCTTCGCCAAGCTGCTACGGGAGGAGGACGAGGTGTAGCAGGGGGAGGGAGGCGCCAATGCACAGGGTGCCGCTGCCCTCCCCCTTGCCCTCCTTTATATAGGCCCCCAGGGGGGGCGCCGGCCCTGGGAGATGCAATCTCCCAAGGGGCGGCGGCCAGGGGGGTGGAGTGCCCCCCCCAAGGCAAGTGGTGCGCCCCCCTACCTAGGGTTTCCAACCCTAGGCACAGGAGGGCCCAAGGGGGGCGCACCAGCCCACTAAGGGCTGGTTCCCCTTCAACTTCAGCCCACGGGGCCCTCCGGGATAGGTGGCCCCACCCGGTGGACCCCCGGGACCCTTCCGGTGGTCCCGGTACAATACCGGGTGACCCCGAAACTTTCCCGATGGCCGAAACAGCACTTCCTATATAGTTTTCTTTACCTCCGGACCATTCTGGAACTCCTCGTGATGTCCGAGATCTCATCTGGGACTCCGAACGACATTCGGTTTGCTGCATACCCATATTCATACAACCCTAGCGTCACCGAACCTTAAGTGTGTAGACCCTACGGGTTCGGGAGACATGCAGACATGAACGAGACAGCTCTTCGGTCAATAACCAACAGCGGGATCTAGATACCCATGTTGGTTCCCACATACTCCTCGATGATCTCATCGGATGAACCATGATGTCGAGGGTTCAAGCAACCCCGTATACTATTCCCTTTGTCAGACGGTATGTTACTTGCCCGAGACTCGATCGTCGGTATCCCAATACCTCGTTCAGTCTCGTTACCGGCAAGTCACTTTACTCGTACCGTAATGCATGATCCCGTGACCAGACACTTGGTCACTTTGAGCTCATTATGATGATGCACTACCGAGTGGGCCCAGTGATACCTCTCCGTAACACGGAGTGACAAATCCCAGTCTCGATCTTGTCAACCAACAACACTTCAGGATACCTTAGTAGCATATTTATAGATCACCCAGTTACGTTGTGACGTTTGATACACACAAGCACTCCTCGGTATCCGGGAGTTACATAATCTCATAGTCTAAGGAATAGTATTTGACATTGGAAAAGCCTTAGGCAAAAACGAACTACCAATCTTGTTGCTATGTGTCGGGGGTTGGATACGACATATGCCAAAGGATGGCTTATCATGGTGGGAGCGAGTAGAACGTCGCCGGTGCCTGGAAGCGGGATGAGGCGAAGACATGCACGCCGGCGGAACTTACCCAGCTTCAGGGCTCTCCTAGGAGATAACACCCCTACTGCTGCTCTGCGGGGTCTCCGCATGATCACTCAAGCAAGGTGACTACAATGGTGCTCCTAGAGCTGTTTCGGGAGGCAGGAGAGGGCAAGGCTAGCTCTCTCCTCCCGTGCTATCTGGTCTATCTCTATTCAGGTCCGAACCCTTTGCATGGGTGCCCCGGGAGGTTTATATAGGCCTACCCCCCGGGGTACAATAGTAATATGGCTGGGCGCGGGTCCCAGCCGTCTGTCTCTCTGGCCACCGCCCTTCTTGCCGGCTTCTGGGGCCCGCCGACTGGCGGGTCCCACGGATAGGCTTGATACTGTAGCGACACTCCTGGTGACGCAGGCTTGGTCATCGGGTCGTGGCAACAGTGCCGCCGCCTATCGGGCGATCACCGTCGCCACTCCCCATCTTGTCTTGTTAATGGCTCGTGGGGCCCTGGGGAGGAGTCGGCCGACTCCCGGGAGGCCGACTCCCACTGGTCCGTCTTCGGGCGCCCAGGCTGCCTTCGGCCCTCCCACTGACAGGCGGCCCCGCCACCTCTGGGCCGTACAGGCCGACGTCGTGGGCACAGCGTACTGCGCACTGTGGCTGAGGTCAGGGCAGGCATGGCAACAGTGCCGCGCCTCACCGGAGATCTTCCAGCGATACGGCTCACTGTAGCCATGCCGGCCCTTCGTGAGTAGGGGGGAGACGGCCACGTCGTGACCGTACCCCATATTGTACTTCGGGATGAAGGAGGAGTCACGGGCCGACTCTCCAAAGTCGGCCTCTTTGGAGGTCGCCAGCTCGGAGTCGGCCTTTCTTGAGGTCGCCATCCCAGAGTCGGCTTATCTCGGAGTCGCCGTCTGGGACTCGGCTTGAGGGGTGCTGCCTGCCCTGATGTCTTTGAAAGGTATTGGGGCCCGGGTTAGCCTACCCATGGCCCATTACTCCGACAGTAGTCCCCGAAGCTGGTGAAGCCCGGCGGTCGTTGCATCGTGGGGCTTCAGCAGCTTCAATCTTTATAAATGCAGACTCTGGGACTCGGCTGCCGTCTTCTCTTGGGCTGACTGTCGAAAGTCGGGGGTTTCGGCGAAGAGCCTCAGTTCGAAAGTCGCGGCGGGAAACCAGGCGGCGTGCCTGGTACGCCTCCCTGCTGTTGTTAAGGTGGTCCTATCGCGTGGCGCCACGTGGGGAGAACAGTCTGCCCACCCACGCGCGCGACGGGATGGGCCGTCAGGCGGGGCCCGCCACTACCGCGCCTCGGCATACGAACGGATCCATTGCGGCCGCGGACGGTTGGTTTTCCCACGTTGTTACTGCGCGCAGTAACTTCGTGGGGTAAATCGTGGGGCGGTGTGGGACGTTATGCGCAGTTAATCCCACGCCCGCCCCCTCGGCTTCTCAGCCCGTTGGGCTATAAGTAGGCGGGGGAAAGCGGAGGGGCACAGCTCGCGCGCCCTTCTTCCCCGCTCCCCCGCCCCATCTTGCTCTCTTTCTCCTTCCTTCCTCCGCCGTTGAGCCAGAGCACACCATACCGCGGCGATGAGCTCTTCCTCCGCTGCGGCCCCTGCCGTGCGCTCCGGCGTGTGGGACGGCTCGGAGGTAGAGGAGGAACACATCGAGTTCCTCCGCCAGACACGTCGTCTTCCCAGCGCGGACCTCGTGCGCGCCCGCGCCGCGCCGAAGGGGGAAATCCGGCCGGCGCCGGAAGAGGGCGAACGGGCCGTCTTCCGCTCGCACCTTATGCGCGGCCTGGGGCTGCCGGCGAGCGGCTTCTTCCGCTTGTTCCTGGAGTTCCACAATCTTTAGCCGCACCACCTCACACCGAACACGGTGGTGCTGCTCTCCGCCTTCGCCACCCTGTGCGAAGGTTTCCTCGGCCTTCTCCCCACCATCGAGTTGTGGGGGGAATTCTTCTCTTCTAAGCTCGGCACGCACATCGCCGGCGTGCCGGCTCAGTGCGGCGCCTTCATCGCGATGCGACGCTCGACGGCCGACACTCCCTTTCCTCCCATCACGCTGATCAAGTCGGTGAAGATGTGGTAGCGCACGTACTTCTACGTGAAGAACCTCTCCCCCGACGGCGACTGGGTCAACCTGCCGCCCTACAACGCCACTCCCCTGACCGAGAGGCTCCCCAGCTGGTCCCACAGGGTCAAGTCGCTGTCCCTTGCCGGAGCCGCCGCCGTAGCGCGACTCCGAGTCTTGATACAGTCGGAGGGGCTCGTCGGGGCCGACTTGCTGGCCGCCTTCATGGCGCGCCGAGTTCTCCCGCTCCAAGGCCGGCCACACATGATCTGTCAGATGAGCGGCCCCCGAGACCCAAGCCGGATGAGCACCAAGGAGATGCCCCGCAAGGAGGTGACGAACATGGTGAACTACATCGCGCACTGCGAGTATGAGGAGGACTGGCAGTTCGGCAAGGAGCCGTACTCGCGCGACAACCCTCCGCCAGTGGTGAGTCGCGTCCTCCTATTGCTTCGTCTTTTTTCCTCAGCCGACTCCGGCTTCTAACTCTTGTCGGCCTCTTCTGAACCAGAATCCTCTTATGCAGACCGCCGCCGGTGCTACGAGACAGCCCCGCGAGTATGTCCCCGACCGCGCGGAGAGCGACGTCGGCGACCCCGACTTGGGGATGGCGGAAATGGAAGCTGACGCCGAAGGCGGGGGGGGGGGAGTAGCGGAAGGCGACTTCAGGCCCTTGGCCACTTTCGACGACTGGCCCAACGACGACGCCGAAGGGGAAGTCGCCCCGCGCCACCAGCCGAAGGTCGGCTCCTCCGCCAGCCAGGGTGGCGCGAAGAGGCGTCACGCCGGGCCAAGTGCGCCCGGCGGCAAAATGAAGAAGCTTAAGGGGGCGGCCACCGCGACCAGACGGGAGGAAGCAGCCGCGAAGGCCAACCGCTTTCGAAGGGAAGTGAGAAGGCCGCCTCTAGTATCCGCGTAAGTCTTCATGCTCTTTCTTTTTCTTCGTCGAATCTTATCCGAGTCTTTGTTTATGTACTCCCTCCGATCTTCTCCAGGGCCCCTCTCTCCCTTGAGAGAGTCGCCGTCCCCTCTGTCATGGGGTCAGCGGAGACGTCCGCCAATACTCGGCGGGCCGACCCCGCCGCCGCCCTCCGGGAGGCGACGGAGCGAAACGCGTGGGAGAAGCGCGAGGAGGAGGAAGCCGAACGTCTGGAGAAGGCGAAGGCCGACAAGGCGGCTGCCTCCGTCCAGAAGGAGCCGGAGGATGCCGAGGCTGCCCTCGCAGTGAGACGGCACACCGAGGAGGCCGCGCTTCGCCGATCAGCGATGCTTGTCCCCCCACTATCGTCTGCGCCGCCGCCTCCGGAGTTCACGGGGCAAACCGGAGGGGCCGGCACTGAGGACCCCATCATGGAGAAGGAGGGCGGCGATGTTTCTATGTCGGACACCCTCGTGCCGCCACCACCACCTCCACCGCCGTTTGGGAGGCCGCACGGCAAGCAGCCGGTGGATCCGTCGGAGCCGCCGGCTATGGACGAGGCTGAAACGCGGCTGCTTCTCCAAGTCGCCTCACCGGTACATCGCCGTCTTGAGAGGGCGACCTCGGCGCCGCGTCCTTGGGAGACCGGTGTTGCCAGCTCGGCGTCCCTAGACGCCGAGGCCACAAGCGCCACGCCCACCGGGTGGGTGCGCGGAGGCGGCACTGGGCCTTTAAATGAACTGCTCCTGGAAGTCCAGGCGAAGCTTCGGGCCGAGGGCGACGCCCTTCAAGCCTGCACCTGAGCGCATCTGGCCGCCCGATCGGCCGTCCGAGTAAGTTTCTTTTCCTTTGGACTCTTGTTTGTTTCTCTGTGGGGGCGCGCCAGCGCACCCACTGGGTGTAGTCCCCGAGTTCCGGGCCGGCTACTGAGCAGGCGGTTCGGAACTTCCTTTGGCGAGTTCCAAACACTAACTTTGTCTTCAATGATTCATTGCAGGAGTACCACAACCTCCGCGTCACTGCCTTCAACCGCAATGTTGAGGAGTTGAACAAGCGGACTGCCGACTTGTCGGAAAGCCGGAGTGAGTTCTTCTTTCTTCGCGGGGGCGCGCTGGCGCACCCGCGGGCTGTAGTCCCCGGGATTCGAGCCGACTGCTGAGTAGTCGGGCCGGATATTCCCGGTGATCTTTTTCGCTAATGACTCATTTGTCTCTTCCTTGTTTCTCAGAAGCCAATGCCGTTCTTCAGGGGCAGCTGGGCGAGGCCAATACCGCCCGTCGTGCCAAAGAGGAGGAGTGTGGCAAGCTCGCCACGGAACGCGACCTGCTGGCGGCGCAGCTGGCCGAGCAGAAGGAGCTGCTCAAGAAGGCACAGGACAAGGCCGAGAAGAAAGAGACCGCACTCCTGGCCGAGTTCGAGAGCGAGCGCTCCTCCTGGACTGACAGGAAGGCGATGCTGACCTCTGGTTTCCACGAGATCGAGGATATTGTTGATGGTAAGTTTCTTTCGCCTCTTTGGGCTTCCGACTATGCGTCAGGCTGACTTCTGATTTTTTCGATTTGCTTCTTTTTGTCTTGGCAGACTTCTTCCCTGGCCATTCGCAGGCAGTCCCTCCGGCCATCGAGGCTCCTCGTGCGGCGTGAAGGGCGGACGGTGAGGAGATTGCCGCCAATGCCCCACGGACCGTCGAGGAGCAGCTTCTGAGCATTGAAGCCCGTCTTCGTCCGGCTCACCGGCTGATGCGCCGGCTTCAACGTGCCGGTGCCCAAGCGGTTGCTGCCTTGTGGCCAGGCATGCCAGCACTGCGCACCACCAGCCGAACTGCCGACTGGCTGGAGGTCGCTGCCGGCCGTCTTGAGGCTTGGAAGGGCTCCTCGGCCCGGGCCGGAGCGCGCCGGGCCTTGGAGTTTGTCAAGGCGTGGTATCCAGGGCTGGACCTGGACCGTCTGGCCGTGTTCCGGTCAGAAGCCCAGGCCGAGCTGGAGGCCGTGGAGGGCGCCCTTATCGAGCGTGCTGCGGCCATCGCCGAGTACACGGACACCAGTGTCTTCGTCCCCGAGCGGGCTGAAGGCGGCGAGGAAGTGCCGCCGGAGTGGTTCGGAATGAACCCGGAGTATGGCGAAGACTCGGCGGAGGTGATCGACTCCAGCACTGAGGAGGAGGACAAGGCGGAGGACAAAGGCGAGGCGGAGGCGCCAGAAGACGGAGCAGGCGGCCAGCCTCAGCTCGACCGCGCCTCCAGCAACGAGCCGCGTCAAGAGAAGGCGACTGCCGCCGGAGGTGATCAAGCCGAGACCGCCCAGCCGACTGCCCCGGCGCCTGACACCGCCGTCTCCTCCGATCCTCCGATCCCCGATGCCGCCTCCTAGGCTGCCTCTACCTGTCTGTCTTAGCAATCTTTGAGAACTTTGTTAGTTTCGAACAGTTCCACCCGCGGGCTGTATCTTGAACCTCTATTCGAAAATTCGGCCAAGGGCCTATGTAAATATTTATCCGATTTCCGTCTTTCCTTGCTTACTTCTCTTTAGGCTTTTCCCTTTGCCGCCTTCCCTTAGTCGCTGCCTTGCCAGTCGGACAGCCGCTCCACGGACTGTCTCTAGGTCAAGTGCTCGGCTACTTCGGGAAAGCGAGTATTTGGCCATTTTTAGAGTTTCTTTAGCAAGTTGGATAGAAAGCGACAGGCCGACTACCCAAGAGTCGGCTGTCCTTGATAAAAGCTAATAAAGACGGTGAGCCGGCTACTCATGAGTCGGCTTCGGCTTTAGAAATGCTGGAGGCCGTCTTACGCTATGTTCACACTTTAGGTCCTTAGCCATTTTTCGTGTGGGTACCCGTTCTTCCCCCTCCTGCTTGCCTCACAGTCGCTCTGCGAGCTGCGGCTTTGCCAGGAGGCGGATTGGGCACCGCGCACTACTTGTCTGACTGCGGGAAGCTCCTCATAGCGCAAGGCGGCGAGTCCCCGGGCCGACTAGTTTGGCCCGGTGCCAAGCGGCTTGCAATGAAAGTGATTTTCTCGAAGGCATAATTCTTATCATACAGATAACAAAAAGGGCAGTCCCCGAGCTCGTCTCGGGGGGCCCAAAGTCTTAGTACTTTAATACAAAGGGGTAGTGCGATACATACTGCATCAACTGTAAAATCTTCGAAGAAGATTTGCATTCCACGGGCGCTCTGTCTCTTTGCCGGAGTCGTCCCTCTTGCGCGCTCGGGGCTTCTGAGTGTCGATCAGATAGTAGGCGTCGTTTCCTAGCACCTTGCTGATGATGAAGGGGCCTTCCCAAGGCGCCGACAGCTTGTGCTGGCCGGCTGTTCGCTGGATCAGCCGGAGCACAAGGTCGCCTTCTTGGAAAGATCTTGGCCTGACCTTCCTGTTGTAGTATCGACGCAGGCTCTGCTGGTAGATGCCGGACCGGCTGAGTGCCAACAGCCGGCCCTCTTCCAGCAGATCGACGCCGTCTTGTCGTGCTTCTTCTGCTTCTTCCTCGGTGTACATGGTGACTCGCGGGGAGTCGAACTCTATGTCCGTTGGGATGACAGCTTCGGCACCATAGACGAGGAAGAAGGGTGTGAAGCCGGTTGACTTGTTTGGAGTCGTGCGCAGACTCCAGAGGACGGCTGGCAGCTCCTCAAGCCAACAGCCGGCAGATCGCTCCAGCGGGACGACGAGTCGAGGCTTGATGCCGGATAAGACGAGGCCGTTCGCTCGCTCCACCTGGCCGTTTGACTGCGGATGGGCAACGGACGCTAAGTCCAGTCGGATGCCCTGTGTCGCGCAGAAACGGGCCAAGGCGCCTTTGGCAAAATTCGTGCCATTGTCGGTGATGATGCTGTGTGGGATGCCGTACCGAGTTGTGATGTCAGCGATGAAGGTCACTGCAGTCGGACCATTCAACTTCTTGATGGGTTTCGCCTCCACCCACTTGGTGAATTTGTCCACTGCGACAAGCAGGTGAGTCAAGCCACCTCGTGCCGTCTTGAATGGTCCCACCATGTCCAGACCCCAGACTGCAAAGGGCCAGGCGATGGGGATAGTCTTGAGTGCGGAAGCCGGCTGAAGTGGCTTGGAACGGAAAATCTGGCACCCCTTGCACTTTTGGACTAGCTCTTTGGCCTCTTCCAGGGCGGTTGGCCAGAAGAAACCGTGCCGGAAGGCTTTGGCGACGAGTGCCCTGGAGGCCGCGTGGTGACCGCACTCGCCTTCGTGGATGTCTCTGAGGATTGCTTGGCCTTGTTCTGCTCGACGCAGCGTTGGAAAGACGCCGGTAACGCTGCGCCTGACCAGCTCTCTGTTGACTATGGTGTAGGCTGATGCTCGGCGTTGCACTTGCCGAGCCAAGATTTCATCAGTTGGCAGCTCTCTGTTTACTAAGAATCTGAGGATGGGCTGGGCCCATGAAGGTGCTGCTATTTCTTCAGCTGCCACGAGTGCGACTTGGATAAGGGTGGCCGGGCTGGGAGGCGGCGGGTTGGAGTCCGCAGCCGCTTGCTGGTTTGACGAAAGTCCCGGGGCTGACTGGAGCAGTCCCCGGCCTGGCTCTGGAGTCTTCGATCCTGCCGCAGCAGTCCCCGGGCCGGGTTCTGAAGTCCCCGGGCCGGCTTCGACTGTGTGCTTCTTGGAGTCGGGTCCGGCGTCCTCAGGCGGAGCCGGCACAAAGATTGAATCTGATTCTGGTGACGGTTTGATAGAAGGCTTGAGGAGGCGCCGGAGGGCGACGCCAGATGGTATTGCCTGGCGAGTGGAGCCGATTCGTGCCAAGGCGTCTGCTTGGTCGTTGTCGTTCCTTGGCACGTGGAGGAACTCGCACCCCTCGAAGTATCCGCTGAGCTGCTGAACGAGGAAACGATAGCTCGCCATATTTGCGTCCTTGGCATCCCAATCGCCAGATGATTGTTGGACTACCAAGTCGGAGTCGCCATAACACAGGATCTGGTGAATGCCGAGCTCTTTGGCAAGCCGGAGCCCGTGTATGAGCGCCTCGTACTTGGCCACGTTGTTGGAGGTGGCGAAGTGGATCTGCAGCGCATATCTTAGCTTGTCGCCCTTGGGGGAAGTGAGGATGACGCCGGCTCCCAAGCCGGTGCGCATCTTGGAGCCGTCAAAGTGCATCCGCCAATGGGTGGAGTCAGGCGCTGGCGGCAGGTACTAGGTCTCGGCCCAATCGACGAGGAAGTCGGCCAGTGCCTGCGACTTGATGGCGGTGCGGGGCTCGTAGTAGATGGTGTGGGGAGCTAAGTCAATGGCCCATTTGGCCACTCGGCCAGAAGCATCTCGGCTTCCGATGATCTCGGCCAGCGGGCTGTGCAGACCACAGTGATTGGATGCTCCTGGAAGTAAGGCTTCAATTTCTTGGCGGCAAAATGCACGCCGTAGCACATCTTCTGGTAATGGGGGTAGTTCTGCTTGGAGGTCGACAGTACTTCACTCAGGTAATATACCGGTCTCTGGACAGGTAGCGCCTTGCCTTCCTCCTTGCGCTCGACTACAATGACTGTGCTGACTACTCGGCTGGTGGCGGCAATGTATAGGAGCATGGGCTCTTTGGGAGTCGGAGCCGCCAGCACAGGGGGAGTAGTCAACATCTTCTTTAGTTGGAGAAAAGCCTCGTCCGCCTTGGGAGTCCACTCAAAGAAGGTCGTCTTCTTCATGAGCTGATACAAGGGGAGAGCCTTCTCGCCCAGCCGACTGATGAATCGGCTGATGGATGCCAAACAGCCGGTGAACTTCTGCACATCTAACAGTCGTCTGGGTGCTTCCATCCTCTTGATGGCCTTGATCTTCACAGGATTGCACTCTATGCCGCGTTCGGAGACCAGGAAACCGAGGAGCTGGCCGGCTGGTACTCCGAAAACGCACTTCTCTGGGTTGAGCTTGATCTGGAATCGGCGCAGATTCTCGAAGGTTTCCTTGAGGTCCTCCAGCAAGGTCCCTCGCTTCTCCGTCTTCACCACTACATCATCCACATAGACGTGGGCGTTTCTGCCGAGTTGCTCCAGGAGGCACTTCTGCATGCAACGCTGAAAGGTGGCGCCGGCATTTCTCAAGCCGAATGTCATGGTCAGGTAGCAGAAGGCTCCAAATGGCGTGATGAAGGCGGTCTTTAGTCTGTCAGCCGGATTCAGCTTGATCTGGTGATATCCTGAATACGCATCTAGGAAGCTCAACAGCTCGCATCCGGCTGTGGAGTCTATCACCTGATCGATTCTCGGCAGAGCGAACGGGTCCTTGGGGCAAGCTTTGTTGAGGCTTGTGTAATCAATGCACATCCGCCACTGCTTGTTCTTCTTCAGCACTAGAACCGGGTTTGCTAACCACTCTGGAAAAAACAATTCCATGATGAAGCCGGCCGCCAGGAGCCGGGCTATTTCTTCTCCAACAACTCTTCTTTTCTCTTCTGACAGGCGGCGCAAGGGCTGCCTGACGGGCTTCATATCAGATCGGACGTGTAACTTGTGCTCGGCGAATTCCGTCAGGACACCAGGCATGTCCTTGGGGGACCATGCGAAGATGTCGCGATTCTCATGGAGGAAATCGACGAGCTCGCCTTCCTATTTGCTGTCAAGGCCAGTGCCTATGACAGCGTACTTCTCTGGGTGTTCTGGGTCCAGTGGTATCTTCTTTGTTTCCTTGGCCGGCTTGAATGATCCTTCTGCTTCCGACTCCTTGGGGTCGGGCGACAACTCAGGCTGCTTGCCAGCCATCGCCACGACCCGATCAAGAAGCCGTTTCTCAGCTGCGACCACCAAGGACTCGGCCAGCCGACTACTTTCGGCCGCGCAAGCGGACGACTTCCTGTAGTCGCCAGACACGGTTAGGATTCCCTTGGAACTTGGCATCTTCATCTTGAGGTAGGCGTAGTGGGGCATCGCCATGAACTTGGCCAGGGCGGGTCGGCCAAGCAATGCGTGATATGGGCTTTCAAGGTCCACCACCTCAAACCAAACTGGCTCTCGTCGGAAATGATCCTTGTCTCCGAAGAGGACATCTATCATGATCTTGCCGATTGGCGAGCAGGAAAGGCCGGGGACGATTCCGTGAAACACAGTCCAGCTGCTCTGACACTGTCTTCGCTTGATTCCTAGTTTCTCCATCGTGTCCTTGTACAGGATGTTGATACTGCTGCCTCCATCTATCAGTACTCGCGAGAAGCGAGTGGCCCGCCTGTCCGTGGCAAGGGTGGCGGCTAGGACCAAGGCGTAAGAGCCTGGGCTCGGCATCACCTCTGGGTGATCAGCTCTGCTCCAACTGATGGGCCTTTCGGACCAATGCATGAACTCTGGAGTGCTTGATGCAACTGCATTTACTTCTTACTGCTGTTGGCGCCTGCTGCGCCAGTCGTCCGCTATACTGGTGAACACCACATAGGCTCCGTGCTCGTCCGGGAACTCGTCTTGTATCGCGCCGACTGGCCTGACAGCCGGCTGCTGGGGCGGCTGCGGAGGAGGTGGCCCAGCAGGAGGGGGAGGGAGCAGGCCGTCCCCCTTGGCGATTCTGGTCAGCCAGTGACATTTCCGGGTGGTATGGTTGGACGGCTTCGCGCCGCTGTGGAACTTGCAGGGACCATCCAGAGTCTGTTCGTAGGAGAAAGCCGGCAGCCAGTTGGACTTGCCGCCCTTCTGCCGCTTTGCCGGAGGCGGTCCCTCCAGTTGTTGGTCTTCTGCCGTTGCCACCTGCCGACTGCCGGAAGTCGGCAGCGGGGCCTTGCGCTTCTGGTCATTCTGCTGCTGCCGCCGACTGGTGTCTCCAGCCAGAATTCTTGGAGCCTAAGGGGCGACTTTGCCAGTTGCGCTGACCCGAATCTCCGCCTTCATGGAGGAGTCGGCCGTGGCGTACTTGTCCGCCGTGATCAGCAGCTCGTCGAGGGTCTCCGACTCGTCGCAGAGGAGCTTGTGCTTGAGGAGGGTGCCTTCTCTACACCCGGCAGTAAAGTACTCAATGGCCTGCACCTCGTGCACGCCCTCGCAGGAGTTCCGGAGTTCGCCCCAGCGCGTGAGGTAGTCGCGAGTAGACTCGTCAGGGCCTTGCACGCACAAGGAGAGCTGGCGTGGCTTGGGAGGTCGCTTGTACGTGCTCGTGAAGTTGCGGACGAAAGCCTCGGTGAAGTCGACCCAACTGTTGATGCTGCGAGGTTTCAGACTGTTTAACCACGTCCGGGCCGAGCCCTGGAGCATGAGCGGGCCGTATCTTATGGCAACACGCTTGTTGTCGTTCGCTATGTTGACAGCCGTGGAGTAGTCGATCAGCCAATCCTCCGGCTTCACGGTGCCGGTGTACTTAGGCGTGTCTCGGGGGAGCGTGAACCCTTTGGTAAAGGGCTCGTTTCGGATGCGGGGTCCGAAGCAGGGGGGACCCAACTCGTCTTCTTCTTCCAATGCCAGGGATCGGTGGAGTCGGTCGATCCGGTGACGGGCGTCATTCTCTCCGACTCCCTCTCGGCAGCCAAGGCGGTCGCCGAGAGTCGGATGTTCCACGGGCGGTGGGGAGACTCGCCTTTCACCGCGAGGGGGGAGGCTGGTAGTCGTCCCGCCGCTCCACTACCCTAGGGCGGCCGTCTTGGTCGGCTCGATGGTGATGTGAGTCCGGCTATGGCTGACAGCTGGCTACTTGTCCTTCTTCCCACGGGCTCCGCCAGTCGGCGTCCGAGACGTTGCACCTTGGTCTCGGCGAAGCGGTGGGTCATCGTTTTGGCGCTGCGGCGCCTCGGTGCGGCAGCCGGCACCGTTCTGCGTGGCGGCCGGATCGAGGAGCTACTGAACTCGCTCCGTCATTATGCGGCGCTCTTCGCCTTCGAAGTTGTCGAGCTCGTCTGCCGCCGCCTGGGCGGCACGGATATTCTCTGCGGGCGTGGCGTACACAGGGCGATCAGCCCCGAAGAGGTTTGCGATTGCCGCGCCGCGCTGTCGGACCGCGCCTAGGCGGCTAGGCCCAGTTGGAGCCGGCGAACCGCCTACGGCGCGATCCATCTCTCATTGGTAAGCTTCTGACAAGCGCCTCATACTTGCCAGTTTCTTCGCGCCATCGACGAGCTGAAGGCGGAGTGCCTCCAGTGTCTCGGCGTCGGCGTCCTCTGGAATCGCCGCCGCAAGGCCTCGCAGGGCCGCGTCAAGCGGGTCGTCCGCTCCTTCGCCGGAGCGCTCGCCGTGCTCGAGGACGAGGACCTCAGTGACGGCGCTTCCGCCGCTCCCCACGTATGGGAGCGGCTCGTCGTAGACCACCACGTTGGTGGGGAACGCGTCGAGCGACGCGGTGTCGGAATCGACCAGCATCGGGTCGGTGGATCCTATGGACTCCAGGTCCGCGGCAGGCTCGCCGGCGACGTGGAGTTGGTCGAGGAGGCCCGCGAGGAGGCTCTCGGGGGCGCTCGTGCCTGCGTCCGATGCAGGCTCATCGGAGAGGCAAACCTCACCGATAAGATCAGCGAGGCAGCTGGCCGCACAGGCAGTCTCCACGCCGTGCAGTGCGTCGGCAAAGACGCCATCCGGCGTGCCGGGTTGGCTGCGCTCGCCGGGAAGGAACAGGGTTCCCGTCCAGAGCAGATCTCCAGACGACGGTGCACCTCACCCCACTGTAGGCGGCAAATGTCAGGGGTTGGATACGACATATGCCAAAGGATGGCTTATCATGGTGGGAGCGAGTAGAACGTCGCCGGTGCCTGGAAGCGAGATGAGGCGAAGACATGCACGCCGGCGGATCTTACCCAGCTTCAGGGCTCTCCTAGGAGATAACACCCCTACTGCTACTCTACGGGGTCTCTGCATGATCACTCAAACAAGGTGACTACAATGGTGCTCCTAGAGCTGTTTTGGGAGGCATGAGAGAGCAAGGCTAGTTCTCTCCTCCCGTGCTATCCGGTCTATCTCTACTCAGGTCCGACCCCGTTGCATGGGTGCCCCGGGAGGTTTATATAGGCCTACCCCCCGGGGGTACAATAGTAATACGGCTGGGCGCGGGTCCCAGTCGTCTGTCTCTCTGGCCACCGCCCTTCTTGCCGGCTTCTAGGGCCCGCCGACTGGCGGGTCCCGCGGACAAGCTTGATACTGTAGCGACACTCCTGGTGACGCAGGCTTGGTCATCGGGTCATGGAAACAGTGCCGCCGTCTATCGGGCGATCACCGTCGCCACTCCCCATCTTGTCTGGTTAATGGCTCGTGGGGCCCTGGGGAGGAGTCGGCCGACTCCCGGGAGGCCGACTCCTACAGATCCGTCTTCGGGCGCCCAGGCCGCCTTCGGCCCTCCCACTGACAGGCGGCCCCGCCGCCTCTGGGCCGTACAGGCCGACATCATGGGCACAGCGTACTGCGCACTGTGGCTAAGGTCAGGGCAGGCATGGCAACAATGTCGCGCCTCGCCGGAGATCTTCCAGCGATACGGCTCACTGTAGCCATGCCGGCCCTTCATGAGCAGGGGGGAGACGGCCATGTCGCGACCGTACCCCGTATCGTACTTTGGGATGAAGGAGGAGTCACGGGCCAACTCTCCAAAGTCGGCCTCTTTGGAGGTCGCCAGCTCAGAGTCGGCCTTTCTTGAGGTCGCCATCCCAGAGTCGGCTTATCTCGGAGTCGCCGTCTGGGACTCGGCTTGAGGGGTGCTGCCTGCCCCGATGTCTTTGAAAGGTCTTGGGGCCCGGGTTAGCCTACCCGTGGCCCATTACTCCGACACTATGCTTAGGATTGGGTCTTGTCCATCACATCATTCTCCTAATGATGTGATCCTGTTGTCAACGACATCTAATGTCCATAGTCAGGAAACCATGACTATCTGTTGACCAACAAGCTAGTCAACTAGAGGCTTACTAGGGACGTATTGTGGTCTATGTATTCACACGTGTATTACGATTTCCGGATAATACAATTATAGCATGAATAAAAGACAATTATCATGAACAAGGAAATATAATAATAATCATTTTATTATTGCCTCTAGGGCCTATTTCCAATAGTATCCCACTTGCACTAGAGTCAATAATCTAGTTACATTGTGATGAATCGAACACCCATAGAGTTCTGGTGTTGATCATGTTTTGCTCGCGGAAGAGGTTTAGTCAACGGATCTGCGACATTCAGATCTGTATGTACTTTGCAAATATCTATGTCTCCATCTTGAACATTTTCACGGATGGAGTTGAAGCGACGCTTGATGTGCCTGGTCTTCTTGTGAAACCTGGGATCCTTGGCAAGGGTAATAGCTCCAGTGTTGTCACAGAAGAGTTTGATCGGCCCCGACGCATTGGGTATGACTCCTAGGTCGGTGATGAACTCCTTCACCCAAATTGCTTGATGCGCTGCCTCCGAGGCTGCCATGTACTCCGCTTCACATGTAGATCCCGCCACGACGCTCTGCTTGCAGCTGCACCAGCTTACTGCTCCACCATTCAACATATACACATATCCGGTTTGTGACTTAGAGTCATCCAGATCTGTGTCGAAGCTAGCGTCGACGTAACCCTTTACGACGAGCTCTTCGTCACCTCCATAAACGAGAAACATGTCCTTTGTCATTTTCAGGTACTTCAGGATATTCTTGACCGCTGTCCAGTGTTCCTTGCCGGGATTACTTTGGTACCTTCCTACCAAACTTACGGCAATGTTTACATCAGGTCTGGTACACAACATGGCATACATAATAGATCCTATGGCTGAAGCATAGGGGATGACGCTCATCTCTTCTTTATCTTTTGCCGTGGTCGGGCATTGAGCCGAGCTCAATCTCACACCTTGCAGTACAGGCAAGAACCCTTTCTTGGACTGATCCATTTTGAACTTCTTCAAAATCTTATCAAGGTATGTGCTTTGTGAAAGACCTATGAGGCGTCTCGATCTATCCCTATAGATCTTGATGCCTAATATATATGCAGCTTCTCCAAGGTCCTTCATTGAAAAACACTTATTCAAGTAGGTCTTAATGCTGTCCAAGAATTCTATATCATTTCCGATCAAAAGTATGTCATCTACATATAATATGAGAAATGCTATAGAGCTCCCACTCACTTTCTTGTAAACGCAGGCTTCTCCATAAGTCTGCATAAACCCAAACGCTTTGATCATCTCATCAAAGTGAATGTTCCAACTCCGAGATGCTTGCACCAGCCCATAAATGGATCGCTGGAGCTTGCACACTTTGTTAGTATTCTTAGGATCGACAAAACCTTCCGGCTACATCATATACAGCTCTTCCTTAAGATACCCGTTAAGGAATGTCGTTTTGACATCCATCTGCCATATCTCATAATCATAGTATGCGGCAATTGCTAACATGATTCGGACGGACTTAAGCTTCGCTACTGGAGAGAAAGTCTCATCGTAGTCAATCCCTTGAACTTGCCGATAACCCTTACCGACAAGTCGAGCTTTATAGATGGTTACATTACCATCCGCGTCCGTCTTCTTCTTAAAGATCCATTTGTTTTCTATCGCTCGCCGATCATCGGGCAAGTCAGTCAAAGTCCATAGTTTGTTTTCATACATGGATTCTATCTCGGATTGCATGGATTCAAGCCATTTGTTGGAATCTGGGCCCGCCATCGCTTCTTCATAGTTCGAAGGTTCACCGTTGTCTAACAACATGATTTCCAAGACAGGGTTGCCATACCACTCTCGTGTGGAACGTGTCCTTGTGGACCTACGAAGTTCAGTAGCAACTTGATCAGAAGTACCTTGATCATCATCATTAATTTCCTCTTCAGTCGGTGTAGGCACCACAGGAACGTTTTCCTGAGCTGCACTACTTTCTGGTTCAAGAGGTAGTACTTCATTGAGTTCTACTTTCCTCCTACTTACTCCTTTCGAGATAAACTCTTTTTCCAGAAAGGATCCATTCTTGGCAACAAAGATCTTGCCCTTGGATCTTAAGTAGAAGGTATACCCAATGGTTTCCTTAGGGTATCCTATGAAGACGCATTTTTCCGACTTGGGTTCGAGCTTTTCAGGTTGAAGTTTCTTGACATAAGCATCGCATCCCCAAACTTTTAGAAACGACAGCTTAGGTTTCTTCCCAAACCATAATTCATACGGTGTCATCTCAACGGATTTAGACGGTGCCCTATTTAAAGTGAATGTAGCTGTCTCTAGAGCGTATCCCCAAAATGATAGCGGTAAATCGGTAAGAGACATCATAGATCGCACCATATCCAATAGAGTGCGATTACGACGTTCGGACACACCATTACGCTGAGGTGTTCCAGGCGGCGTGAGTTGTGAAACGATTCCACATTTTCTTAAGTGTGTACCAAATTCGTGACTTAAATATTCTCCTCCACGATCCGATCGTAAGAATTTTATCTTTCGATCACGTTGATTCTCTACTTCGTTCTGAAATTCCTTGAACTTTTCAAAGGTCTCAGACTTGTGTTTCATCAAGTAGACATACCCATATCTACTCAAGTCATCAGTGAGAGTGAGAACATAACGATATCCTCCGCGAGCCTCAACGCTCATTGGACCGCACACATCGGTATGTATGATTTCCAACAAGTTGGTTGCTCGCTTCATTGTTCCGGAGAACGGAGTCTTGGTCATTTTACCCATGAGGCATGGTTCGCACATGTCAAATGATTCATAATCGAGAGACTCTAAAAGTCCATCAGTATGGAGCTTCTTCATGCGCTTGACACCTATGTGACCAAGGCGGCAGTGCCACAAGTATGTGGGACTATCGTTATCAACTTTACATCTTTTGGCATTCACACTATGAATATGTGTAACATTACGTTCGAGATTCATTAAGAATAAACCATTGACCATCGGGGCATGACCATAAAACATATCTCTCATATAAATAGAACAACCATTATTCTCGGATTTAAATGAGTAGCCATCTTGTATCAAACGAGATCCAGATACAATGTTCATGCTCAAACTTGGCACTAAATAACAATTATTGAGGTTTAAAACTAATCCCGTAGGTAAATGTAGAGGTAGCATGCCGACGGCGATCACATCGACCTTGGAACCATTCCCGACGCGCATCGTCACCTCGTCCTTCGCCAGTCTCCGCTTATTCCGCAGCTCCTGCTGTGAGTTACAAATGTGAGCAACGGCACCGGTATCAAATACCTAGGAGTTACTACGAGTACTGGTAAGGTACACATCAATTACATGTATATCACATATACCTTTAGTGTTGCCGGCCTTCTTGTCCGCTAAGTATTTGGGGCAGTTCCGCTTCCAGTGACCCTTCCCTTTGCAATAAAAGCACTCAGTATCAGGCTTGGGTCCATTCTTTGACTTCTTCCCGGCAACTGGCTTACCGGGCGCGGCAACATCTTTGCCGTCCTTCTTGAAGTTCTTATTACCCTTGCCCTTCTTGAACTTAGTGGTCTTATTGACCATCAACACTTGATGGTCTTTCTTGATTTCAACCTCTGCTGACTTCAGCATTGAAAATACTTCAGGAATGGTCTTCACCATCCCCTGCATATTGTAGTTCAACACAAAGCTCTTGTAGCTCGGTGGGAGCAACTGAAGGATTCTGTCAATGACCGCCTCGTTCGGGAGGTTGATCTCCAGCTGGGACAGGCGGTTGTGCAACCCAGACATTTTGAGTATGTGCTCACTGACAGAACTGTTTTCCTCCATCTTACAACTATAGAACTTGTCGGAGACTTCATATCTCTCGACCCGGGCATGAGCTTGGAAAACCATTTTCAGCTCCTCAAACATCTCATATGCTCCGTGCTTCTCAAAACGCTTTTGGAGCCCCGGTTCTAAGCTGTAAAGCATGCTGCACTGAACGAGGGAGTAATCATCAGCACGTGATTGCCAAGTGTTCATAACGTCTTGGTTCTCTGGGATGGGTGCTTCACCTAGAAGTGCATCTAGGACATAATCTTTCTTGGCTGCTATGAGGATGATCCTCAGTTTCCGGACCCAGTCCGAATAGTTGCTGCCATCATCTTTCAGCTTGGTTTTCTCTAGGAACGCGTTGAAGTTCATGTTGACATGAGCGTTGGCCATTTGATCTACAAGACATATTTTGCAAAAGTTTTAGACTAAGTTCATGATAATTAAGTTCATCTAATCAAATTATTTAATGAACTCCCACTCAGATTAGACATCCCTCTAGTCATCTAAGTGTTTACACGATCCGAGTCGACTAGGCCGTGTCCGATCATCACGTGAGACGAACTAGTCATCATCGGTGAACATCTCCATGTTGATCGTATCTTCCATAAGACTCATGTTCGACCTTTCGGTCTCTGTGTTCCGAGGCCATGTCTGTACATGCTAGGCTCATCAAGTTAACCCTAAGTGTTCTGCATGTGTAAATCTGTCTTACACCCGTTGTATGTGAACGTAAGGATCTATCACACCCGATCATCATGTGGTGCTTCGAAACGACGAACTTTAGCAACGGTGCACAGTTAGGGGGAACACTTTCTTGAAATTATTATAAGGGATCATCTTATTTACTACCGCCGTTCTAAGTAAACAAGATGCATAAAACATAATAAACATCACATGCAATTATGTATAGTAGTGACATGATATGGCCAATATCATATAGCTCCTTCGATCTCCATCTTCGGCACCGGCATGACACCATGATCTCCATCATCATGATCTCCATCATTGTGTCTTCATGAAGTTGTCACGCCAACGACTACTTCTACTTCTATGGCTAATGCGTTTAGCAATAAAGTAAAGTAATTTACATGGCGTTCTTCAATGACACGCAGGTCATACAAAAATAAAGACAACTCCGATGGCTCCCGCCGGTTGTCATACTCATCGACATGCAAGTCGTGATTCCTATTACAAGAACATGATCTCATACATCACAATATATCATTCATCACAACTTCTGGCCATATCACATCACATGACAATTGCTGCAAAAACAAGTTAGACGTGCTCTAATTGTTGTTGCATCTTTTACGTGGCTGCAACTGGGTTCTACCAAGAACGTTTTCTCACCTATGAATAACCACAACGTGATTTTGTCAAGTTCTATTTACCCTTCATAAGGACCGTTTTCATCTAATCTGCTCCAACTAAAGTAGGAGAGACAGACACCCGCTAGCCACCTTATGCAACTAGTGCATGTCAGTCGGTGGAACCTGTCTCACGTAAGCGTACGTGTAAAGTCGGTCCGGGCCGCTTCATCCCACAATACCGCTGAAGCAAGAAAAGACTAGTAGCGGCAAGCAAGTTGACAAGATCTACGCCCACAACAAATTTGTGTTCTACTCATGCAATAGAGGACTACGCATAGACCTAGCTCATGATGCCACTGTTGGGGAACGTTGCAGAAAATAAAAAATTTCCTACGGTTTCACCAAGATCCATCTATGAGTTCATCTAAGCAACGAGTGAAAGGGGAGATGCATCTACATACCACTTTGTAGATCGCGAGCGGAAGCGTTCAAAAGAACGGGGTTGAGGTAGTCGTTCTCGTCGTGATCCTATCACCGGAGATCCTAGCGCCGAACACACGTACGGTCAGCGTGACGTCTCCTCCGTCTTGATCCAGCAAGGGGGAAGAAGAGGTTGATGACGATCCAGCAGCACGACGGCGTGGTGGTGGATGCAGCAGAACTCCGGCACGGCTTCGCCAAGCTGCCGCGGGAGGAGGACGAGGTGTAGCAGGGGGAGGAAGGCGCCAATGCACAGGGTGCCGCTGCCCTCCCCCTTGCCCTCCTTTATATAGGCCCCCAGGGGGGGGGCGCCGGCCCTGGGAGATGCAATTTCCCAAGGGGCGGTGGCCAGGGGGGTGGAGTGGCCCCCAAGGCAAGTGGTGCGCCCCCCCCCCACCTAGGGTTTCCAACCCTAGGCGCAGGGGGGCCAAGGGGGGGGCGCACCAGCCCACTAAGGGCTGGTTCCCCTCCCACTTCAGCCCACGGGGCCCTCTGGGATAGGTGGCCCCACCCGGTGGACCCCCGGGACCCTTCCGGTGGTCCCGGTACAATACCGGTTGACCCCGAGACTTTCCCGATGGCCGAAACAGCACTTCCTATATAGTTTTCTTTACCTCCGGACCATTCCGGAACTCTCGTGACGTCCGGGATCTCATCCGGGACTCCGAATGACATTCGGTTTGCTGCATACTCATATTCATACAACGCTAGCGTCACCGAACCTTAAGTGTGTAGACCCTACGGGTTCGGGAGACATGCAGACATGACCGAGACAACTCTCCGGTCAATAACCAACAGCGGGATCTGGATACCCATGTTGGTTCCCACATACTCCTCAATGATCTCATCGGATGAACCACAATGTCGAGGGTTCAAGCAACCCCGTATACTATTCCCTTTGTCAGACAGTATGTTACTTGCCCGAGACTCGATCGTCGGTATCCCAATACCTCGTTCAGTCTCATTACCGGCAAGTCACTTTACTCGTACCGTAATGCATGATCCCGTGACCAGACACTTGGTCACTTTGAGCTCATTATGATGATGCACTACCGAGTGGGCCCAGTGATACCTCTCCGTAACACGGAGTGACAAATCCCAGTCTCGATCCGTGTCAACCCAACAGACACTTTGGAGATACCTGTAGTGCACCTTTATAGTCACCCAGTTACGTTGTGACGTTTGGTACACCCAAAGCACTCCTACGGTATCCGGGAGTTACACGATCTCATGGTCTAAGGAAGAGATACTTGACATTGGAAAAGCTCTAGCAAAACGAACTACACGATCTTGTGCTATGCTTAGGATTGGGTCTTGTCCATCACATCATTCTCCTAATGATGTGATCCCGTTGTCAACGACATCTAATGTCCATAGTCAGGAAACCATGACTATCTGTTGACCAACGAGCTAGTCAACTAGAGGCTTACTAGGGACGTATTGTGGTCTATGTATTCACACGTGTATTACGATTTTCGAATAGTACAATTATAGCATGAATAAAAGACAATTATCATGAACAAGGAAATATAATAATAATCCTTTTATTATTGCCTCTAGGGCATATTTCCAACACGCGGCTGGGAAGCCCTTTTTGTTGCGAACTAAGTTCGGCGATCCGAAGTATGCCCCGCTTGATCAAATGTGGAGTTCTCTAGATGCATATTTGGACTTGTCAAAGAGTGCTTATGACGTGACACAGTTTTTCCAAGACCAAGAAGGCCATGAAGCGGAAAGACTTTTCTGGTCGCAGTTTAGCATGCCAAGGCGTCCGCTCTTGTTAAATGAACAGATGGACGAATGGGCCGAGTTCTCTAGATGCATATTTGGGAAACCAAGTTTGAATAGCTATTTTGGTTTGGTGCAACGACTTGTTCGTGCAGTGTCGCATATCGACGCTGTCAAGTGGTCAACGTGCATAGAAGGTGCGCGGATGGCCCTCACCTGTGTGAAGGCGTACTGGGCAAATATGAAGGCCACCGATATTGCAACAAGGGGTCCACCCGAGGGTCAGGACACGCCAGAGTACTATTTTGAAGAAGTCTTAGAGGGTGCCCGCTTGATAGAGGGCCAGTGCTTGAAAAATATTATGTTCAAGTAACATGTATCTGGACTGTAAAAACAATGCTTATGATAATAAAGGCTTGGTTTATACTTTTGCCCATAAAGTATTTTAGTGCCTCATGTGCGGCCGTTTACGTATATATGTATATAACCTGAAAATTTGCAGTCGCCGGCTTCCCCTCGCGTATAACGCAGGGGTGTTTGGAAAAGCACTTGATCACACTTGACCCAACGTCTTGGTCCGTTAAGGAGGTGTTAGTGCGGTGGACTAGGCAATCAGACTATAGAGCTTTAACACTTTCACTTAGCCACAGGAATTTGACGGTGGGGCTACTATATAGCCCCTGGTATGTCCGCATTTATCCGAATATGGTGCATTTACATACGTGACCGGGAAACCAGTCCTTCGTTAATGCGGAGGAATCGTGAAGATTCCACTGAGTCATCGAGTGGTTGACCAGCTCTCGCCTTATTATGACAGTCAGTTTTTGGCTTTCTCTACTGAGGTGCTCATCCGGATGAACCAGGGCACAATCGCAGTAGTTCTCCCTTTACAACCTTAGCCGATATAGCGGAACATAAGGTAGCAAGCACAGGAGCCAGGCAAACCCAACTATTGACCAAATACATGATTCGGAGCTGATGCATATACGACCAAACTCGCGACGCCGAACACTCCCGAAGGTATTCGGACTTTTCAACATATACCGGGCTGAATACAGCCCCCGGTAATGAACCCTGAATTCAAGGCACGTATGGCAATCCGGCATGAGGAAAGAGCGCATGTGGTGAGAACAGAGATCTCAAAACACAATACTGGCAGCTTCTATAATATCCATTTTAGTACGGCGAATTGTAAGCTCGCAAATAATGCCGGTATCTTTCTTGGTCATTTTTAAAAGCCAGGAAAGTATAAACAACAAGAGATAATAAAAAGGTTTACACATGGTCTTAATGTAAAAAGAAACCTTAAAACGGGGCCGTGCTTCACGTCTGCGCCTTCGTCTCCGTTGTGCAGTGTCCTTGAACGGTATAGCATGGTGGACATCTGTAAGAAAAAGAAAAAACCAGGTGAAAGAACCTGGTGTGGCCGTGAGTAAAGTTGGTTGTTTTTAATGAACCATGAAATGTAACTTCTTGTGTCCGAATAGGGTCAAGCCTAACTATACACTTCTTGCATGCAGGGTGCCCCCAGCGCCACCCAAGGAATTTTGAGCGTATATTTATGTATACGGGAAAACATGTACAGTCTTCTTACGGGCGATCTATGGGGGTAGGGCTGCTAAACAAGCTCAGGTTTATCTGAGCTCCTACACTTAGGTGTGCGCCGAACACGTTTAGCTGTGTCCGCGATCTTGAAGACTGATGAGCTGCTTGGCTTGGAAAGGCCGTTCCGTGCTTCGGCTACTAGAGCCACCGCATATTCTTCTATATGAAGAGAATGCTCCGTATTTCCGCTGACCGTGATAACGCCACGCGGTCCAGGCATCTTGAGGTTGAGGTAAGCATAATGCGGGACTGCATTTAAAACAGGCGAAGGCCGTTCTTCCGAGTAGGGCATGATAGCCACTTCGGAACGGAGCAATGTCGAAGGTTAGCTCTTCGCTTTGTAAGTTATCGGGAGATCGGAATACAACGTCCAATGTTAGAGAGCCCGTGCAGCGGGCCTCTACGCCTGGTATTACTCCTTTAAAGGTAGTGTTGGTTTGCTTTATTCTTGACGGGTCTATCCCCATCTTGCGGATAGTGTCCTGATATATCAGATTGAGACTACTGCCGCCGTCCATGAGGACTCCGATGAGGTAGTATCCGTCGATTATTGGGTCGAGCACTAAGGCAGCCGAACCCCCATGACAGATACTAGTCGGATGATCCCTGCGATCAAAGGTGATCGGACAGGCCGACGATGGGTTGAATTTGGGGGCGATGGGATCTACAGCATATACGTCTCGGAGTGCGCGTTTGCGCTCCCTCTTTGGGATATGAGTGACATAAATCATGTTCACTATTTTGACCTCCGATGGAAATTTCTTCTGTCCCCCCGTATTCGGCTGGCGAGACTCGTCCTCGTCTTCGCTTTGCGGTCCCTTCCCTATGTGTTCAGCGTTGAGCTTGCCGGCCTGCTTGAAGACCCAACATTCTCTGTTGGTGTGATTAGCTGGTTCATCGGGGGTGCCATGAATCTGGTAGGACATGTCTAGAATTTTATCTAGGCTGGATGGACCATCTCTGCTGCCTTTAAATGACTTTTTCCATTGACCGGGTCTAGAGCCCCTGAATCCGGTGTTTACCGCTGTATTGTCTGGGCTTTCTTCATTGTTTCAATGTTTGTTTTTATTGCATCATGGTTTTCCATTGCCATCCCTGACTTCGGATGTGCCAGGATCACTGGTGCTGCTACGGGCTAACCAGCTGTTCTCTCCCGCACAAAAGCGGGTCATGAGTGTAGTTAGGGTTGCCATTGTCCTTGGCTTTTCCTGGCCGAGGTGTCTGGCTAGCCATTCGTCCCAGACACTATGTTTGAAAGCTGCTAAGGCTTCGGCGTCCAGACAGTCAACGATTTGGTTCTTCTTAGTGAGAAATCAGTTCCAAAGCTTACGGCCTGACTCTCCGGGTTATTGGGTTATGTGACTTATATCGTTTGCATCCGGTGGTCGGACATAGGTCCCTTGAAAATTGGCCCTGAAAGCATCCTCGAGTTCTTCCCAGCTTCCAATGGAATTTTCAGGGAGGCTTTCCAGCCAGTGCCGAGCTGGTCCTTTTAGCTTGAGGGGTAGGTACTTGATGGCGTGGAGATCATTTCCGCGAGCCATGTGGATGTGAAGAATAAAGTCTTCTATCCAGACCGCAGGGTCTGTCGTTCCGTCATATGCCTTGATATTCACGGGTTTAAACCCTTCCGGAAATTCATGATCCAGCACCTCATCAGTGAAGCACAGGGGGTGTGCAGCACCCCTATATTTGGTTGTGTCGTGGCGTGGGTCCGACGGTTGTAGTGTTTGGTGTTGGTTCCGAACTGGTAAGTGACCGGCATATTTGGTTTGGTAGCCATGATCCTGTGCAATAACACGTTCCCTAGATCCATAGATGGACCTGGTTCTGCCAGCCTTTTTGTCGAGGTCTTCACGTAAGTCGTGTTTCTGGCCCTGGGTTGCAACCTCCCTTCCTTTATGGGGAGGGGGTGCGGGTTTGTGTGCGGCGTTGTTAGCCGCTCTGTCTCGACCACGAGGTGGTCAGTCTGGTTGGTCGACCATATTGTTATTCGGCGGTATGGGCGCGATAGCCTCGTCTTCAAATTCGGGCAGCAGTTTTCGTTTGGGATAGCTCTTTGTTTGGCGATTACCGCCATACTTTTCCTCAGTGTCGAACACTTCGTTCCATCTATCATTGAGCGTCTCCTATGCGGCTTTAAGCCGTTGCTTCTGCTTCTTCAAGCTCCTCGCAGTGGCGATAAGTCTCTGGTGGAGGCGCTCTTGTTCCAATTGTTTTTCTGGGACGATGAATGCATCGTCCTCTAGACTGATCTCCTCTTCAGAGACATGTTGATAATTGGTATTTTCGGCATCGCTATGATCTGACAGCGACCCCGGACTGTGTTTGTCGTTTCTTTGCTCGTCCCGCTCCCTTGCTGGGTCTGCGGGGTCATTATTGTCTTCGGCGTCGTCTGGAGTGTTATTTTCTCTTGTGCCGTTATCGCAGTTTTTACCATGGTGTGGTTTAGAGCGGCGCCGCTGATGTCGGCGCTTCGGATGGTTCTCAGGAGGCTTATCCTCAACTGGATCCTTTTTGTCATCGCCATTGTCTTCTTTGGGTGTATCCACCATGTATATGTCGTATAAGGATGTGGCTTCCAGCGCCCTATGGGCGGTGCTTCCCGTTCTTCTCCCACATCGTCGTACATATCGTCGATGTCTTCGGAGTCAAAATCAAGCATGTCGGTTAAGTCGTCGACAGTGGCTATCAAGTGGGTGGTGGGTGGGTAACGAAGTTCTTCGTCGTCAGCTTCCCACTCAAGCCGGACATAGTTCGGCCAAGAATCTCCTGCCAAGAAGAGGGATTTCAACAAGCTTAACACATCACCTAAGGCTGAGTGTTGGAAGATGTCCGCGGAGCTGAACTCCAAGATTGATGCCCAGTCAGGTTTGATGGGCGCGGATACACGCGATTCAGAGCCTATGGCTGGAGACGAGTCCGAGGTTCTGATGATGCAGGCCTCGTTAAAGATTGGACTTGTGTTCGACTCTAGCGCCGTTGAGTCTGCGATCTCCGTGGCGGGGTTAAGCCTCCGGCCCTCGGATGGCGTGATCTGCTCTGGATCTAGGGCCAGGACAGTTACAGGCGCTACCTCCTGAGCGTGGTTTGATGACAGATTTAGGTCATGTTCATCGTGGCTGCAGGGTGCGGCTGTCATGGGTTCGAATCGTCGAAGATCAAGTCTCCGCGGATATCGGCAGTGTAGTTCAAGCTTCCAAACCTGACCTGATGGCCAGGGGCGTAGCTGTCGATCTGCTCCAGATGGCCAAGTGAGTCGACCCTCAGTGCGAAGCCGCCGAATTCGAAGATCTGTCCGGGGAGAAAGATCTTGTTGGGGAATGTAGTAATTTCAAAACATTTCCTACGCACACGCAAGATCATGGTGATGCATAGCAACGAGAGGGGAGAGTGTTGTCCACGTACCCTCGTAGACCGTAAGCGGAAGCGTTATGACAACGCGGTTGATGTAGTCGTACGTCTTCACGATCCGACCGATCCAAGTACCGAACGTATGGCACCTCCGTGTTCAGCACACGTTCAGCTCGATGACGTTCCCCGGGCTCCAATCCAGCAAAGCGTCGGGGATGAGTTCTGTCAGCACGACGGCGTGGTGACGATGATGATGTTCTTCCGGCGCAGGGCTTCGCCTAAACTCCGTGACGATATGACCGAGGTGGAATATGGTGGAGGGGGCACCGCACACGGCTAAGGAACGATCACGAAGATCAACTTGTGTCTATGGGGTGCCCCCTGCCCCCGTATATAAAGGAATGGAGGAGGGGGAGGGCCGGCCCTCTCTATGGTGCACCCTAGGGGAGTCCTACTCCCACCGGGAGTAGGATTCCCCCTTTCCTAGTAGAACTAGGAACTCTTCCATGTAGTAGGAGTAGGAGAGAAGGAAAGGGAAGAGAGAAGGAGAAGGAAGGAAGGGGGCGCCCCCCCTCCCTAGTCCAATTCGGACTAGTCCAAGGGGAGGGGTGCGGCCACCCTTTTGGCCCTTTCTCTCCTTTCCCGTATGGCCCATTAAGGCCCAATACGAATTCCCGTAACTCCCCGGTACTCCGAAAAATACTTGAATCACTCGGAACCTTTCCGAACTCCAAATATAGTCGTCCAATATATCGATCTTTACATCTCAACCATTTCGAGACTCCTCGTCATGTCCCCGATCTCATACGGGACTCCAAACTCCTTCGGTACATCAAAACTCATAAAATCATAATATAACTGTCATCGAAACGTTAAGCGTGCGGACCCTACGGGTTCGAGAACTATGTAGACGTGACCGAGACACGTCTCCAGTCAATAACCAATAGCGGAACCTGGATGCTCATATTGGCTCCTACATATTCTACGAAGATCTTTATCGGTCAAACCGCATAACAATATACGTTGTTCCCTTTGTCATCGGTATGTTACTTGCCCGAGATTCGATCGTCGGTATCCAATACCTAGTTCAATCTCGTTACCGGCAAGTCTCTTTACTCGTTACGTAATACATCATCTCGCAACTAACTCATTAGTTGCAATGCTTGCAAGGCTTAAGTGATGTGCATTACCGAGAGGGCCCAGAGATACCTCTCCGACAATCCGAGTGACAAATACTAATCTCGAAATACGCCAACCCCACATGTACCTTCGGAGACACCTGTAGAGCTCCTTTATAATCACCCAGTTACATTGTGATGTTTGGTAGCACACAAAGTGTTCCTCCGGTAAACGGGAGTTGCATAATCTCATAGTCATAGGAACATGTATAAGTCATGAAGAAAGCAATAGGAACATACTAAATGATCAAGTGCTAAGCTAATGGAATGGGTCAAGTCAATCACATCATTCTCCTAATGATGTGATCCCATTAATCAAATGACAACTATTTTGTCCATGGCTAGGAAACTTAACCATCTTTGATTCACGAGCTAGTCAAGTAGAGGCATACTAGTGACACTATGTTTGTCTATGTATTCACACATGTATTATGTTTCCGGTTAATACAATTCTAGCATGAATAATAAAAATTTATCATGAAATAAGGAAATAAATAATAACTTTATTATTGCCTCTAGGGCATATTTCATTCAGTCTCCCACTTGCACTAGAGTCAATAATCTAGTTCACATCACCATGTGATTTAACACCAATATTCACATCTGTATGCAAGGTTGTCAGAATCGTGATCCTGAATCGGATCGGAGCTCCGATGGCAGGGTCGCAAATTGTAGAATCTTCACTATCAGGATCTTAGAAACGTAGATTCTAGAGACCAAAATCGTAGAATCAAAGAGGTTAGTTTGGATCCTAAAGTCGTAGAATCGTATGATAGAATCGCGATTCTGACAACCTTGTCTGTATGTGATTAATACCCATAGTTCACATCGTCATGTGATCAACACCCAAAGGGTTTACTAGAGTCAATAATCTAGTTCACATCGCTATGTGATTAACACGCAAAGAGTACTAAGGTATGATCATGTTTTTCTCGTGAGAGAAGTTTAGTCAACGGGTCTGTCACATTCAGAGCCGTATGTATTTTGCAAATATTCTATGTCTACAATGCTCTACATGGAGCTACTCTAGCTAATTGCTCCTACTTTCAATATGTATCCAGATTGAGATTTAGAGTCATATGGATCGGTGTAAAAGCTTGCACCGATGTAACTTTTTACGACGGGTTCTTTTATCACCTCCATAATCGAGAAGTATTTCCTTAGTCCTCACTAAGGATATTCTTGACTGATGTCCAGTGATCTACTATTAGATCAAAATTGTATTCCTTTGCCAAACACAGAGCAAGGTATACAATAGGTCTGGTTCACAGCATAGCATAATTTATAGAACCTATGACTGAGGCATAGGGAATGACTTTTTTATTTTCTTTCTATTTTCTGCCATAGTCGGGTTTTGAGTCTTACTCAACTTCACACCTTGCAACACAAGCAAGAACTCTTTCTTTGACTGTTCCATTTTGAACTACTTCAAAAAATTTATCAAGGTATGTACTTATTGAAAAACTTATCAAGCGTCTTGATCTATCTATATAGATCTTGATGCTCAATGTGTAAGCAGCTTCACCGAGGTCTTTCTTTGAAAAACTTCTTTCAAACACTCCTTTATGCTTTCCAGAAAATTCTACATCATTTCCAATTAATAATATGTCATTCACATATACTTATCAGAAATGTTGTAGTGCTCCCACTCACTTTCTTGTAAATACAGGTCTTTCCAAAAGTCCGTATAAAACCATATGCTTTGATCAACTCATCAAAGCGTATATTCCAACTCCGAGATGCTTGCACCAGTCCATTGATGGATTGCTGGAGCTTGCACACTTTGTTAGCATCTTTAGGATTGACAAAAACTTTCTGGTTGCATCATATACAACTCTTCTTTAATAAATCCATTAAGGAATGCAGTTTTGACATTCATATGCCAGATTTCATAAAATGTGGCAATTGCTAACATGATTCAGACAGACTTAAGCTTCGATACGAGTGAGAAAATCTCATCGTATTCAACACCTTGGACTTGTTGAAAACCTTTCGCAACAGGTCGAGCTTAGTAGATAGTAACACTACTATCAGTGTCCATCTTCCTCTTGAAGATCCATTTATTTAACAAGGCTTGCTGATCATCGAGCAAGTCAATCAAAGTCCATACTTTGTTCTCTTACATGGATCATATCTCAGATTTTATGGCCTCAAGCCATTTCGTGGAATCTGGGCTCATCATCGCTTCCTCATAGTTCGTAGGTTCATCATGGTCTAGTAACATGACTTCCAGAACATGATTACTGTACCACTCTGGTGCGGATCTTACTCTGGAAGACCTACGAGGTTTGGTAGCAACTTGATCTGAAGTTTCATGATCATCATCATTAACTTCCTCACTAATTGGTGTAGGAATCACTGGAACTGATTTCTGTGATGAACTACTTTCCAATAAGGGAGAAGGTACAATTACCTCATCAAGTTCTACTTTCCTCCCACTCACTTCTTTCGAGAGAAACTTCTTCTCTAGAAAGGATCCATCTTAGCAACGAATAACTTGCCTTCGGATCTATGATAGAAGGTGTACCCAATAGTTACCTTTGGGTATTCTATGCAGACGCACTTCTCCGATTTGGGTTCGACCTTATCAGGTTGAAAACCTTTTTCATATAAGCATCGCAACTACAAGCTTTAAGAAACGACAGCTTAGGTTTACTGCTAAACCATAGTTCATATGGTGTCGTCTCGATGGATTTAGATGTTGCCCTATTAAACGTGAATGCAGCTGTCTCTAATGCATAACCCCAAAAATGATAGTGGTAAACCGATAAGAGACATCATAGATCGCACCATATCTAGTAAAGTACGATTACGACATTCGGACACACCATTACATTGTGGTGTTCCAGATGGCGTGAGTTGCGAAACTATTTCACATTGTTTCAAAATGAAGACCAAACTCATAACTCAAATATTCGTCTCCACGATCAGATCGTAGAAACTTTATTTTTCTTGTTACGATGATTTTTCCACTTCACTCTGAAATTCTTTGAACTTTTCAACTATTGCAGACTTATGTTTCATGAAGTAGATATACCCATATCTGCTCAAATCATCTATGAAGGTTAGAAAATAACGATACTTGCCACGAGCCTTAACACTCATCGGATCGCATACATCGGTATGTATTATTTCCAATAAGTCAGTAGCTCGTTCCATTATTCCGGAGAACGGAGTTTTAGTCATCTTGCCCAAAAGGCACGGTTCGCAAGCATCAAATGATTCATAACCAACTGATTCCGAAAATCCATCTTTATGGAGTTTCTTCATGCGCTTTACACTGATATGACCCAAACGGCAGTGTCACAAATAAGTTGCACTATCATTATTAACTTTGCATCTTTTGGCATCAATATTATGAATATGTGTATCACTACGATCAAGATCCAACAAACTATTTTCATTGGGTGTATGACCATCGAAGGTTTTATTCATGTAAACAGAACAACAATTATTCTTTGACTTTAAATGAATAACCGTATCGCAATAAACATGATCAAATCATATTCATGTTCAACGCAAATGCCAAATAACATTTATTTAGGTTTAACACTAATCCCGAAAGTATAGGGAGTGTGTGATGATGATCATATCAATCTTGGAACCACTTCCAACACACATCGTTACTTCACCCTCAACTAGTTTCTGTTTATTCTGTAACTCCTGTTTCGAGTTACTAATCTTAGCAACCGAACAAATATCAAATACTCAGGGGTTACTATAAACACTATAAGGTACACCTGTATATCAAATATACCCTTGTTCAGTTTGCCATCCTTCTTATCCACCAAATATTCAGGGTATTTCCGTTTCCAGTGACCATTTCCTTTGCAGTGTAAGCACTCAGTTTCAGGCTTTGGTTCATCTTTGGGCTTCTTCGTGGGAGCGACAACTTGCTTGTCATTCTAGTTGAAGTTTCCCATTCTTTCCCTTTGCCCTTTTCTTGAAACTAGTGATCTTTGTCAATCATCAACACTTGATGCTCTTTCTTGATTTATACCTTTGTCGATTTCAACATCACGAAGAGCTCGGGAATCGTTTATGTTATCCCTTGCATACTATAGTTCACCACGAAGTTCTAGTAACTTAGTGATGGTGACTAGAGAATTCTGTCAATCACTATCTTATCTGGAAGATTACCTCCCAATTGATTCAAGTGATTGAAGTACCCATACAATCTGAGCACATGCTCACTAGTTGAGCGATTCTCCCCCATCTTTTAGCTATAGAACTTGTTGGAGACTTCATATCTCTCAACTCGGGTATTTGCTTGAAAAATTAACTTCAATTCCTGGAACATCTTATATGGTCCATGACGTTCAAAACATCTTTGAAGTCCCGATTCTAAAACCGTTAAGCATGGTGCACTAAACTATCAAGTAGTCATCATATTGAGCTAGCCAAACGTTCATAACGTCTGCATCTGCTCCTGCAATAGGTTTGTCACCTAGCGGTGCATCAAGGACATAATTCTTTTGTGCAGCAATGAGGATAAACCTCAGATCACGGATCCAATCCGCATCATTGCTACTAACATCTTTCAACACAGTTTTCTCTAGGAACATATCAAAATAAACATATGAAAGCAACAACGCGAGCTATTGATCTATAACATAATTTGCAAAATACTACCAGGACTAAGTTCATGATAAATTAAAGTTAAATTAATCATATTACTAAAGAACTCCCACTTAGATAGACATCCCTCTAATCTTCTAAGTGATTACGTGATCCATATCAACTACACCATGTCCGATCGTCACGTGAGATGGAGTAGTTTCAACGGTGAACATCAATATGTTGATCATATCTACTATATGATTCACGCTCGACCTTTCGGTCTCCATGTTCCGAGGCCATATCTGTTATATGCTAGGCTCGTCAAGTTTAACCTGAGTATTCCGCGTGTGCAACTGTTTTGCACCCGTTGTATTTGAACGTAGAGCCTATCACACCCGATCATCACGTGGTGTCTCAGCACGAAGAACTTTCGCAACGGTGCATACTCAGGGAGAACACTTCTTGATAATTTAGTGAGAGATCATCTTAAAATGCTACCGTCAATCAAAGCAAGATAAGATGCATAAAGGATAAACATCACATGCAATCAATATAAGTGATATGATATGGCCATCATCATCTTGTGCTTGTGATCTCCATCTTCGAAGCACCGTCGTGATCACCATCGTCACCGGCGCGACACCTTGATCTCCATCGTAGCATCGTTGTCGTCTCGCCAATCTTAAGCTTCTACGACTATCGCTACCGCTTAGTGATAAAGTAAAGCATTACAGGGCGTTTGCATTTCATACAATAAAGCGACAACCATATGGCTCCTGCCAGTTGCCGATAACTTTGGTTACAAAACATGATCATCTCATACAATAAAATATAGCATCACGTCTTGACCATATCACATCACAACATGCCCTGCAAAAACAAGTTAGACGTCCTCTACTTTGTTGTTGCAAGTTTTACGTGGCTGCTACGGGCTGAGCAAGAACCGTTCTTACCTACGCATCAAAACCACAACGATAGTTTGTCATGTGAGTGCTGTTTTAACCTTCGCAAGGACCGGGCGTAGCCACACTCGGTTCAACTAAAGTTGGAGAAGCAGACACCCGCTAGTCACCTGTGTGCAAAGCACGGTGGTAAAACCAGTCTCGCGTAAGCGTACGCGTAATGTCGGTCTGGGCCGCTTCATCCAACAATACCGCTGAACCAAAGTATGACATGCTGGTAAGCAGTATGACTTGTATCGCCCACAACTCACTTGTGTTCTACTCGTGCATATAACATCTACGCATAAAACCTAGGCTCGGATGCCACTGTTGGGGAACGTAGTAATTTCAAAAAAATTCCTACGCACACGCAAGATCATGGTGATGCATAGCAACGAGAGGGGAGAGTGTTGTCCATGTACCCTCGTAGACCGTAAGCGTAAGCGTTATGACAACGCGGTTGATGTAGTCGTACGTCTTCACGATCCGACCGATCCAAGTACCGAACGTACGGCACCTCCGTGTTCAGCACACGTTCAGCTCGATGACGTTCCCCGGGCTCCAATCCAGCAAAGCGTCGGGGATGAGTTCTGTTAGCACGACGGCGTGGTGACGATGATGATGTTCTTCCGGTGCAGGGCTTCGCCTAAACTCCACGACGATATGACTGAGGTGGAATATGGTGGAGGGGGGCACCACACACGGCTAAGGAACGATCACGAAGATCAACTTGTGTCTATGGGGTGCCCGCTGCCCCCGTATATAAAGGAGTGGAGGAGGGGGAGGGCCGGCCCTCTCTATGGCACGCCCTAGGGGAGTCCTACTCCCACCGGGAGTAGAATTCCCCCTTTCTTAATAGAACTAGGAACCCTTCCATGTAGTAGGAGTAGGAGAGAAGGAAAGGGAAGAGAGAAGGAGAAGGAAGGAAGGGGGCGCCCCCCCTCCCTAGTCCAATTCGGACTAGTCCAAGGGGAGGGGTGCGGCCACCCTTTTGGCCCTTTCTCTCCTTTTCCGTATGGCCCATTAAGGCCCAATACGAATTCCCGTAACTCTCTGGTACTCCGAAAAATACTCGAATCACTCGGAACCTTTCCGAACTCCAAATATAGTCGTCCAATATATCGATCTTTACGTCTCGACCATTTCGAGACTCCTCGTCATGTCCCCGATCTCATACGGGACTCCGAACTCCTTCGGTATATAAAAACTCATAAACTCATAATATAACTGTCATCGAAACGTCAAGCGTGCGGACCCTACGGGTTCGAGAACTATGTAGACGTGACTGAGACACGTCTCCAGTCAATAACCAATAGCGGAACCTGGATGCTCATATTGGCTCCTACATATTCTACGAAGATCTTCATCGGTCAAACTGCATAACAACATACGTTGTTCCCTTTGTCATCGGTATGTTACTTCCCCGAGATTCGATCATCGGTATCCAATACCTAGTTCAATCTCGTTACCGGCAAGTCTCTTTACTCGTTACGTAATACATCATCTCACAACTAACTCATTAGTTGCAATGCTTGCAAGGCTTAAGTGATGTGCATTACCGAGAGGGCCCAGAGATACCTCTCCGACAATCGGAGTGACAAATCCTAATCTCGAAATACGCCAACCCAACATGTACCTTCGGAGACACCTGTAGAGCTCCTTTATAATCACCCAGTTACGTTGTGACGTTTGGTAGCACACAAAGTGTTCCTCCGGTAAACGGAAGTTGCATAATCTCATAGTCATAGGAACATGTATAAGTCATGAAGAAAGCAATAGCAACATACTAAACGATCAAGTGCTAAGCTAACGGAATGGGTCAAGTCAATCACATCATTCTCCTAATGATGTGATCCCGTTAATCAAATGACAACTATTTTGTCCATGGCTAGGAAACTTAACCATCTTTGATTCACGAGCTAGTCAAGTAGAGGCATACTAGTGACACTATGTTTGTCTATGTATTCACACATGTATTATGTTTCCGGTTAATACAATTCTAGCATGAATTATAAACATTTATCATGAAATAAGGAAATAAATAATAACTTTATTATTGCCTCTAGGGCATATTTCCTTCAGATCTCACCTGGACTGCGTTGTTGATGATTGAAGGAGCCATCAAGCCTTATGATGACGACGCATTGGAACTCTCAATGAAAGCACCAATGTCGGTGTAAAAACCGGCGGATCTTGTGTAGGGGGTCCCGAACTATGCGTACAAGGCTAATGGTAACAGGAGGCGGGGGACACAATGTTTACCCAGGTTCAGGCCCTCTCTATGGAGGTAATACCCTACTTCCTACTTGATTGATCTTGATGATATGAGTATTACAAGAGTTGATCTACCACGAGATCGTAGATGCTAAACCCTAGAGGCTACCCTATGATTATGATTGTTGTTGTCCTACGGACTAAACCCACCGGTTTATATAGACACCGAAGGAGGCTAGGGTTACACAGAGTCGGTTACAGAGAAAGGAATCTACATATCCGAATCGCCAATCTTGCCTTCCACGCAAAGGAGAGTCCCATCCGGACACGGAACGAAGTCTTCTATCTTGTATCTTCATAGCCTAACAGTCTGGCACATGCATATAGTCCGGTTGTCCGATGACCCCTTAATCTAGGACTCCCTCAACTACTACGAGAATTAGTAAGGTACACATCAATAACATGTATATCAAATATACCTTTGTTCACTTTGCCATCCTTCTTATCCGCCAAATACTTGGGGCAGTTCCGCTTCTAGTGACCAGTCCCTTTGAAGTAGAAGCACTCAATTTTAAGCTTGGGCCCAGCTTTGGGTTTCTTCCCAGGAGTGACAACTTGCTTTAGCATCGTGAAGAGCTCGGAATAGTCTTTTCCATCCCTTGCATATTGTAGTTCATCACGAAGCCTTTGTAGCTTGGTGGTCGTGATTGAAGAACTATGTCAATGACACAATCATCTAGAAGATTAACTCCCAGCTGAGTCAAGTGATTATGGTACCCAGACATTCTGAGTATGTGCTCACTAACAGAACTGTTCTCCTCCATCTTGCAACTATAGAACTCGTTGGAGACTTCATATCTCTCAACTCGGGCATTTGCTTGAAATATTAACTTCAATTCCTGGAACATCTCATATGGTCCATGACGTTCAAAACGTCTTTGAAGTCCCGATTCTAAGCCGTAAAGCATGGCACACTGAACTAACGAGTACTCATCAGATCGAGCTTTCTAGATGTTCACAACATCAACTTTTGCTCCCACAGCAGGCCTTTCACCCAGCGGTGCATCAAGGACATAATTTTTCTGTGCAGCAATGAGGATAATCCTCAAGTTACGGACCCTGTCCGTGTAGTTGCTACCATCATCTTTCAACTTAGCTTTCTCTAGGAACGCATTAAAATTCAAGGGAACGGTAGCACGGGCCATTGATCTACAACATAGATATGCAAAAAACTATCAGGACTAAGTTCGTGATAAATTAAGTTCAATTAATCATATTACTTAAGAACTCCCACTTAGATAGACATCCCTCAAGTCATCTAAATGATACGTGATCCAAATCAACTAAACCATGTCCGATCATCACGTGAGATGGAGTAGTCTTCAATGGTGAACATCTCTATGTTGATCATATCCACTATATGATTTACGCTTGACCTTTCGGTCTCCAGTGTTCCGAGGCCATATCTGTATATGCTAGGCTCGTCAGGTGTAACCCGAGTATTCCGCATGTGCAAAACTGGCTTGCACCCATTGTATTTGAACGTAGAGCTTATCACACCCGATCATGACGTGGTATCTCAACACGAAGAACTTTCGCAACGGCGCATACTCGGGGAGAACACTTATACCTTGAAATTTTAGTAAGGGATCGTCTTATAATGCTACCGCTGTACTAAGCAAAATAAGATGCATAGAGATAAACATCACATGCAATCAAAATATATGACATGATATGGCCATCATCATCTTGTGATTTTGATCTCCATCACCAAAGCAACGTCATGATCTCCATCATCACCGGCTTGACACCTTGATCTCCATCGTAGCGTCATGGTCGTCTCGCCAACTATTTCTTCTATGACTATCGCTACCTCTTAGTGATAAAGTAAAGCAATTACATGGCATTTGTATTTCATAAAATAAAGAGACAACCATATGGCTCCTATCAGTTGCCGATAAATTTTACAAAACATGATCATCTCATACAATAACTTATATCACATCATGTCTTGACCATATCACATCACAACATGCCCTGCAAAAACAAGTTAGACGTCCTCTACTTTGTTGTTGCAAGTTTTACGTGGCTGCTACGGGCTTCTAGCATGAACCGTACTTACCTACGACACAAAAACCACAACGGTGATTTATCAAGTTTGTTGTTTTAACCTTCACAAGGACAGGCTGCAGTAAAATTCGATTCAACTAAAGTTGGAGAAATAGACACCCGCCAGCCACCTTTATGCAAAACTAGTTGCATGTCTGTCGGTGGAACCGGTCTCATGAACGCGGTCATGTAAGGTTGGTCCGAGCCGCTTCATCCAACATTACCGCCGAATCAAAATAAGATGTTGGTGGTAAGTAGTATGACGATCACCGCCCACAACTCTTTGTGTTCTATTCGTGCATATCATCTACGCATAGACTTGGCTCAGATGCCACTGTTGGGTAACGTAGCATGCAATTTCAAAAAAATTCCTACGCTCATGCAAGATCTATCTAGGAGATGCATATCAACGAGGGAGGGAGAGTGTGTCCACGTACCCTCGTAGACCGAAAGCGGAAGCGATAGCTTAACACGGTTGATGTAGTCGAATGTCTTCTTGATTCAACCAATCAAGCACCGAACGTACGACACCTTCGAGTTCTGCACACGTTCGGCTCGATGACGTCCCTCGAACTCTTGATCCAGCAGAGGGTCAAAGGAGTAGATGAGTTCCGTCAGCACGACGGCATGGTGATGGTGATGGTGATGTGATCCGTGCAGAGCTTCGCCTAAGCACTACGACAATATGACCGGAGGAGTAAACAGTGGAGGGGGCACCACACACGGCCAAGAATCAATTGATCTGCCTAGAGGTGCCCCCGCCCCTGTATATAAAGGAGGGAGAGGGGAGGAGGCCGGCCCTAGGGCGCACACCATGGGGGGAGTTCTACTAGGACTCCTAGTCCTAGTCGGCCCCTTCCTTCTAATGGAGGGGAAAGGGGAAGGAGAGGGAGAGGGAGAAGGAAAGGGGGCCCACGCCCCTCCCCTTGTCCAAATCCGACTCCCCATGGGGGGGGTGCCACCTCCTCGTGGCCTGCCTTGTCTCCCCCCTATGGCCCATAAGGCCCATTACTTCCCCCCATAAGGCCCATTACTTCCCCTGGGGGGTTCCGGTAACCCCTCGATATTCCAATAATTCCCGAAACACTCCGGAACCATTCCGGTGTCCGAATACCACCTTACAATATATCAATATTTACCTCTCGACCATTTCGAGACTCCTCGTCATGTCCGTGAAATCATCCGAGACTCCGAACAAACTTCGGTCACCAAAACACATAACTCATATAATACATATCGTCATCTAACGTTAAGCGTGCGGACCCTATGGGTTTGAGATCTATGTAGAGATGACTAAGACACCTCTCTGGTCAATAACCAATAGCGGAACCTGGATGCTCATATTGGTTCCCACATATTATACGAAGATCTTTATCGGTCGAACCGCAATGTCAACATATGTTATTCCTTTTGTCATAGGTATGTTACTTGACCGAGATTCAATCGTCGGTATCTTCATACCTAGTTCAATCTCGTTACCGGAAAATCTCTTTACTCGTTCGGTAATGCATCATCCCGCAACTAACTCATTAATCACATTGATTGCAAGGCTTCATATGATGTGCACTACCGAGAGGGCCCAAAGATACTTCTCCGATACTCGGAGTGACAATTCCTAATCTAGATCTATGCCAACCCAACAAACACCTTCGGATATACCTGTAGAGCATCTTTATAATCACCTAGTTACGTTTTGACGTTTGATAGCAGTAGCACATAAGGTATTCCTCCGGTGTCTGGGAGTTGCATAATATCATAGTCAGAGGAATGTGTATTTGACATGAAGAAAGCAGTAGTAATAAAACTGAACGATCATTATGCTAAGCTAACGGATGGGTCTTGTCCATCACATCATTCCACTGATGATGTGATCCCGTTCATCAAATGACAAATCATGTCCATGGCTAGGAAACTTCACCATCTTTGATCAACGAGCTAGTCTAGTAGAGGCATACTAGGGACACAGTGTTTTGTCTATGTATTCACACATGTATCAAGTTTTCGGTTAATACAATTCTAGCATGAATAATAAACATTTATCATGATATAAGGAAATATAAACAACAACTTTATTATTGCCTCTAGGGCATATTTCCTTCACCACAATTGTTGATTATTCTGTGATGCTCCGATAGCCGTCCCTTCCTCTAGAGCAAGCCGCTCTGTCGAGTCACCTCCTGATATTGGCTGGCTGGGACGTCCACTGCTAGTTCTGTGCCATGGTTCAGATTTACACCAACGTCATGTAACACGGGCCAAGAAAAAAGGTTAGACGGCTCCGTCCCATCCCGAGTTGAATGCTCCACCCGCTTTATGATTCGGTCCCACCGTATGCTCCTGTGCATTCTCGTATTTGCTGTAAATTAACATTTTCCAGTGCCTAGCTATCTCCCATCGACCCACCAATTCCATATCCCGAGACCTAACGCAGCGGATCAGATACCCGGAGCATCTGTGCTCGACCGTCAAAATGCCATGCTCAAGGAACCACATATCTTTCTTCTTCTTCAGGAGTAGCAACTCTTTATGACAATTGGCCCAAGTGAAAAGAAAAACTGCAGTTGAGGTCCGTATTGACAGCACAACCAATGGCTCAGACAGACTAGGTAACTCGAACAGACAGTTAGAAACTATCAACTTGATAGGGCTTGGTTTAAGTTCGGTTTTTAAATTATTTAAAAATAAAGAAAAACAAAAACAAAATGAAAAAAATAGGGGGGTCCCACCCCGCACATGGGCCGCCCAAAAGGGTACCGGGGCGGGGTCTTAGTGACGCGCACCGCTTGCAATAGGAAGTTTCAGGTTAGTTTTCTTCATAGTTTTAAATAGCGGGCTATACCGAAGCTATAGCCCGCTATAGCCTTTTCAGTCTAATGTTTTAAATAGCGGGTTATGGAAAATAGCGGTGAGCGTTCAAATCTGCTATAGTGGACTTGTAAGTGATTCGTATTCTTGTGTATGTCTCCGTTTGGGTTAGCCAAATGGACTTGCATAGAATGCTCAGGAAGCACATATCTTTTTCTTTCTGATGTAGTTGCCCGACAATTGGCCCAACCTCCCAAGTAAAAAAAGAACCAGCGGTTGGAGGTTCGAGTTGACAGCACATCTAACGGCTCAGATAAGCGAGGTCACTAGAATGGACGGTCGGAAACTGTCAACAAGATAGGGCTTGGATTAGCTTCAGTTTTACTGTCTCAGAAAATGAAGGACGATTATTTGGTACTCCCTCCGTCCCAGAATAAGTATCTCAACTTTATACTAGCTCTAATACAAATTTGTACTAAGTTTAAAACACTTATTTTGAGACGGCGGGAGTATGAAATAAGCTGAAGTAATTAATATATTGATAATCGGGATTGTATAAAACAGTGATTTTTTTTGGCTGCCTCACGTGTCGTTATGGCAGCGTTTACGCAGTACAGTACACACATGGCACATCACAAGTTCACAACAGAGAGCTCATGAAAGCAGACTCCATGCGTGCCACATCAAGCCGCCGCAGCGAGCTTCATCTCCTCCTTGATGGCAGCGGCGAGCTGGTCGTAGGCCTCCTCCCAGGCCGCCTTCATCTCCAGCGTCCACATCTCCGGGACGGCGCCCTGGATGGTGTCCAGGAGCGCCGTCTTCACCACCTCGAAGTGCGCGTCGGCGACGCCGGCCCTGACGTGGGTAGCGCCGAGACGCCGGAGCGTGGCCTCCCTCACCTTGACGTCGCCGGTCTTGCGCAGCTGCGTGGCCGACTCGCAGGCCATGACGAAGACGGTCACGGCGTGCGCCTTGAGCTTCGGGTGGCTCTGGAGGGGCGCGTCCTCGCCGGCGTCGCGCAGGAACGGGAACATCGGCTTGGCCGCCGGCGCGATCTCGAAGATCCTGAGAAATGCAAGGCGTTAATCGGTCCAGTGAATGATGACCGGACACATGATGCATGACAGCATGAGCAATGCAAGTGAAAGGACACCTGAGGAAGAACTTGAGAGCGATGGATTCGGAGTCCGGCTTCATGGCTTTCCATGAGCGCAGGACCAGCTCCTCCTGCGCCTCGCTGAACGCCATTTGATTCTCTGCCTCGGCGTGTTTCTTAATCTGCTTCGTTCCTTGGTGCGTGTGGTCGATCGTGTCTAAAGGTACGAGTTCTGATGATGGTTTATATAGGCAAGGCTGGGTGGCTCTCTGCTGGCTCGATGTGATACTGATAGTACTATTATTTTGTACTCCTACCAGATAGATGGCCCTTGGGTGCGTGAGCGGGCAGAGACTTCTGACGAAGCAAAAGCCAGCTACCTGACTGATGATACGTCGGAGACTTTTGGCCGATCTTCCACGTCCTGCCCGGATCTCAAAATTCAAATCCGTTTTCCTTTCTTCCACTACTGCTATCCTTCGTTTCGGAGATTCTACGTGGGCCAGTTGAACAAACTTATTTCTCCTTCTCATCAAACAAAAGATTACAGTGCGTCTGTACATGCACAAAATGATGATATACTTTTTTTAAAGAAAAATCAGTGAGAAATGTAACCGCCCATGCTCGTGGGACGGATGCACTCTCTTCGGGCACTGAAACGATATCTTCCTATATACTAGCAGTGGATGGATGGATGGATGCATCAAACGGCAGTACATATATGAACATTTGTGCGTACTGTACCTGAGGAAGAACTTGAGCGCGATGGCGGCGGAGTCCCCCTTCATGGCGTCCCACGCGCTCAGCACCAGCGCCTCCTGCTCCTTGCTGAAGGTGCTCGCCTCCTCCGATGGCTTCTCTGTCAGCGCACCAACAGCCACGACAGACGAAGGCTTCACACCGAGGCGCGTAAACAGCCGGCCCAAGAGGATCACGCAGCCCAATAGAAGATTCGCTGGGCCAGAATGGGCCCGTTGAGCCCGCTCGCCTTCGGCTCGCTACTTAACCCCGATGGAGATGAGGGGAATCGGCATCCAGTGGGACCAGGAACGAACGGCGGTCTCTCTCTCTCTCTCTCTCTCTCTCTCCCTCTCCTCACCTACCTATCTTCCCCTTCCTCAAGACAGAGACTCGATTGTAATTCGAATTCCGGCCTGTAATCGTAAGCTACGAGTAGATCGACCTGGTACCTAACATCGTGGTATCAGAGACCAACACCACCCTCTCCGCCGCGTCGATCTGGAAACCCGTCGACGCGTCCAAGCGCGGCAAGCTTTCGTCGCCGCCATGGATCCAACACTCAAGGAGTATCTCGACAAGCTCCATCAGGACGCCAAGGCCGACTCCGCCCACGTCCTCAAGCAGCTGCAGGCGCAGTCCTCGCAGATCGACGATCTCCTTCACTGGAAGCCAGATCTCGAGGCGCGTTTCGCGAAGCTGGAGTCCACAGTCACGACGCTACGAGCGACCGCACCGCCGAGTGGAGCGGCGATCCCTCAACATCTTCCTCCCCTGCTTCCAGCGCGGGGAGACCTCCACGGGCCCGATGGCCGCGGCGACGTCAACCACACTGGAGGGGGCTCGTCAGTGACCCGCGAGTCGCTGGCGGCACCTCCGGTCACGGGTACGCCCTCTCTTCCGATCGCGCCGGCTCCTGTACCTCCCCTGTCCTCTTCCATCCTGACCAACTTGGGCCAACCACCATCCATGAATTTCCCGATGTTCACCGGTGAAAATCCACAGCTCTGGAAAACTCTATGCGAGCAATACTTCCAGATGTTCACGATCCCCGACACCTATCGCGTTCCCATGGCCACCCTAAATTTTTCTGGTCCCGCGGGCATCTGGCTACAATCCGTACAGAAAAAGCTAACCGGACTGGATTGGGAGTCCTTCACCACCCTCCTCTGCACCCGATTTGGTCGCGACAAACACCAAATGCTCCTTCGCCAATTCTACGCGGTCAAACAAACTACCACAGTAGCAGATTTTATCGAACGATTCGAGACTCTGATGAATCATCTTATATCTTATTCAGAGTCCACTCACCCGTATTTTTTCCTGACTCATTTTGTGGAGGGACTGCGACCGGATATCCGTGCGGTGGTGCTCGTGCAACGCCCACCGGACCTGGACACGGCGTGCTCGCTGGCCCTACTTCAGGAGGAAGTGGCCGACGGTGATCACTCGTTCGGGCGCCTCTCCAATGCTTCCCGAGGCCACGGTCACACCGGGCGATCGACACCGCCATCCTTCTTCAGTCGCCCGGCTACGCCAACCATGATCTCTGAAGATCGCCACGGAACTGACGCAACTCGCACGACACCTGAAGCCAGCAAGGTCGCCACTCTTCGCGCATTTCGCCGCGCGAAGGGGCTCTGTTTCAAGTGTGGCAAACGGTGGGGGAAGGACCATACCTACCCGCCCACGGTGCAAATGCACATCGTGGAAGAGTTGCTCGCCATGTTTCCCCAAGAAGATGTGCAATCTGAATCGCCACCAGCCTCACCAATATCTGACGAGGAGAACCTCTGCACTTTGTCCCGTCAGGCTGAAGATGGCTGGTCAGACCCAGGGGTACTACAGCTGCACGCCTGGCTCCAAGGACATGAGATCCTGCTGCTCGTCGACTCCGGTAGCTCTACATCCTTCGTCGACAGCTCTCTAGCAGCAAAACTCACCGGAGCCAAGCCACTGCCGCGCCCATGCCGCGTCCGTGTCGCCAATGGCAACACCATCCCCTGTACCACCTACATTCCAGAGTGTTAGTGGACAACCCAAGGGCATGATTTCAAAACTGATTTCAAGATCCTCAAACTGGGCTCGTATGATGCAATTCTCGGGATGGATTGGTTAAGGCAGCACAGCCCCATGAACATTGACTGGATCGAGCAATTCTTAACAGTTACAACTCCAGCCGGCCAACTGACGCTATCTGCTACTGCTTCAGACCAAACCCAATGCTCTATGATCTCCGCACCAGAGCTCCTCAAGGCTTGCAAGCAAGGATCGGTAGCACACATTGTCCACCTCAACGCTCTCGACAGCTCCAACACTACTGATTCTCCTATTCCTGTGGAGATCTTGCGCCTGCTGGAACAGTTCACAGATGTTTTTGAGGACCCGTGGACCTTGCCACCTCGCCGCGATTGCGACCATCGCATTCCTCTGATGGCCGGTGCGCAGCCTGTCAACTCCAGACCATACAGATACAAACCTGAATTGAAGACAGAAATCGAACGTCAGGTTCAGGAAATGCTCGATGCAGGAATCATTCAGAAAAGTTCCAGCCCCTTCTCATCCCCAGCACTGTTAGTCAAGAAGAAGGATGGTACATGGCGCTTGTGCGTTGATTACCATCGCCTTAACTCAATGACCGTGGTTGCCAAATTCCCAGTACCAATCATAGATGAGCTCCTTGATGAACTGGCAGGTGCAAAGTGGTTCTCGAAGCTCGACTTACGCACTGGATTTCATCAGATAAGGATGGCGGAAGGCGAAGAGTAGAAGACGGCCTTCCAAACACACTCAGGGCATTGGGAATACCGTGTCATGCCTTTCGGAGTACTGGGAGGCCCGGCCACTTTCAACGGAGGCATGCACACCACCCTGCGCCCAGTCATGCGCAAATGTGTCGTCTCATTCTTCGATGACATCCTCATCTTCAGCAAAACCCTGTCAGAACATATCCAACACGTCGTGCGCGTGCTTCAGCTGCTCAGAGACGACCACTGGCAAGTCAAACAATCCAAATGCTCCTTCGCGCAGCGCCAGATCGCTTACCTGGGGCATGTGATCGATGAACATGGCGTCTCCACAGATCCCAGCAAGGTCTTGATAATCAAGCAGTGGCCTGTTCCTCAGTGTGCCAAGGATGTGCACAGTTTCCTCGGCCTCGCTGGATATTATCGGAAGTTTGTGCAACACTTTGGGATCATTGCAAGACCCCTATTCACCCTACTCAAGAAAAACCACCAGTTTGTTTGGACAAATGACACGCAACAAGTGTTTGACACTCTGAAACTGAAGCTCACAACAGCACCCGTGCTGCAACTTCCTGATTTCAGCAAGAAGTTCGTGATCGACACCGATGCTTGCGCTTACGGTGTTGGTGTCGTCCTTCAGCAAGATGGGCACCCGATCGCCTACATGAGCAAGCCGCTCGGCCCCAAGAACCGCGGCCTTTCCACATATGAGAAAGAATGCATGGCCATTCTCATGGCCGTCGAGCAATGGCGCCCTTACCTGCACAACAATGAATTCATCATCCGTACAGATCAAAGATGCCTCGCGCACCTCGATGATCAACACCTGTCCACCCCGTGGTAACAGATGGCGTTCACCAAACTGCTCGGGATGCGCTATAAAATCTGTTACCGCTCCAGATCTTCTAACACAACTGCAGACGCGCTCTCGCGCTGTTCCCCTGATGAGCTCGTTGCGGCAGTGTCTGTCTGTACCCCGGCTTGGCTGGACGACATCGTGGCAAGCTACAGCACAAATCCACAAGTTCAGAAGATCTTGGAAGACTTGTCCAAACGCCTGGACCCCAAAGGACGTTTCTCCACGCGCGATGGCCTACTCTACTTCCGCGATCGGCTATGGCTGGGCGGCTCTCCTGCCTTGCAACAACGGATGCTCCGCGCATTCCACGACAGCACCATGGGTGGCCACTCCGGCGTGCCAGTCACTTATCGCCGTCTACGTCGCCTGTTCGCCTGGCCCAAGATGAAAGAACACACTCGTCAGTACGTCCAGTCCTGCTCAGTCTGCCAGCAAGCAAAACCAGAGCGCGTTCGCTACCCAGGACTTCTCGAACCTCTGTCGGTGCCAGACCGCGCCAGGAAGGTGGTCACCATGGATTTCATCGACAGTCTCCCTACTTTAGGCAAGTACAACTGCATACTCGTCGTTGTCGACAAATTCACCCGCTACAGTCATTTCCTCTCTCTGAGCCATCCATTCACGGTGGCCAAGGTCGCGCACGCCTACTTGGAGAACATTTACAAACACCATGGGCTTCCGGAGGCAATTGTGTCGGACATAGACCCAGTTTTCACAAGCAAGTTCTGGCAAGAGTTGTTCAAGATCATCGGATCAGAGCTCAACATGAGTACGCCGTACCATCCCCAGACCGACGGGCAGTCCGAACGAGTCAACCAGTGCCTGGAGATCTACTTGCGGTGCTTCACGCATGCCTGTCCAAGCAAATGGCACCAGTACCTCGCACTCGCAGAATTCTGGTACAACTCTTCCTTTCATTCTTCCTTGGGCACCTCACCTTTTGTTGCACTGTATGGGCATGAACCACGTCATTGGGGCATCGAGGCGGCCTCCACTTGCTCCATTCCCTCGCTCAAGGACTGGCTCGAGGAGCGCAAGCATATGAGGTGCTGGCCGAACACCTCCACCGGGCGCGCAACATCATGAAGACGCAGGCCGACAAGAAGCGCACTGATCGCTCCTTCGTCGTCGGGGATGCGGTCTTCGTCAAGCTTCAACCTACGTGCAGACGACGGTGGCGCACCGCGCAAACCACAAGCTCTACTTCCGCTACTTCGGACCCTTCAAGATCATCCGCGTCGTCAACCCCGTCGCGTACGAACTGGACCTTCCTGCCGGCGCCAAGGTCCACCCCGTCTTCCACGTATCTCAACTACGACGAGCACTCTCCAACAACACGACGGTGCAAGACAAGCTGCCCACCCCTCCGGAGGAACCACTGTCGCCGGTGGCGATCATCGTCACACGCTGGCGCAACACCCCCCAAGGCCGGCGCGAGCAAGTTCTCGTGCGCTGGTCCGACCCTTCCGTCCTCGACGCCACCTGGGAAGACGCCAAGTCCATGCGCGAGCGCTTCCCGACTCTGCTGGCTTGGGGGCAAGCCAGCTCTCAAGGAGGAGGGGATGTCAGCGCACCAACAGCCACGACAGACGAAGCCTTCACACCGCGGCGCGTAAACAGCCGGCCCAAGAGGATCGCGCAGCCCAACAGAAGATTCGCTGGGCCAGAATGGGCCCGTTGAGCCCGCTCGCCTTCGGCTCGCTACTTAACCCCGATGGAGATGAGGGGAATCGGCATCCAGTGGGATCAGGAACGAACGACGGTCTCTCTCTCTCTCTCTCTCCCTCTCCTCACCTACCTATCTTCCCCTTCCTCAAGACAGAGACTCGATTGTAATTCGAATTCCGGCCTGTAATCGTAAGCTACGAGTAGATCGACCTGGTACCTAACATTCTCCGTCGTTGCAGCCTGCTCCTCGCTGAAGCTGGCCGTCGCCACCATCGGCTCCTCCGATGGCCTCTCCATCGTTGCAGCCCGCTCCTCGCCGTTGCTGCTCATGTCTGTCCGCTCGGCAATATGGCGTCAGGAAGGGAAGCACACAACTCGAAAAGTTTCGCCTGCCCTGTCCAGTGGTGGTGCGGAGTGGCACGACATGATGTAGCTAGCTGGGTCGGTAGCGGCCAAGGAGCAGGATGGTGCGACGTTGATCCATGAAACACTCACGATCACGTACGGTCACCGTGATGGGCTTCATTCCGGCCGTTAACGGGAGCGGCAAAGAAGAATCTTCAGGTCCAGCCGGGGGGCTATATAGTAGACACAGCCTGTCGGAATTTCCTGAGTGCTCTCTTCGGCGCCTTCAGCCGAAATCACTAATTAAGAAGTAGTCCCTCCGTTCCTAATATAAGTCTTCGTAGAGATTCTATTATGAACTACATACGGATGTATATAGATGCATTTTAGAGTGTAGATTTACTCATTTTGCTCCGTATGTGGTCCATAATGAAATCCCTCCAAAGACTTATATTTAGGAACGGAGGGAGTACTCATTTCAAAGAACACTCCACTTATCCAGGTCGTGACAAGTGGCGCACATGCAGCGTGCAACTTGTCGAAATGGAGTTTTTCCTTTTTCCGTAGATTCATTTATTCAAAACGTTTTATCTCCCAAACCGTGCGTCTAAATTTCGAACCGTTTTCACCATTGGATTCCTTGCGTCGAGATCTTCAAAACTAGATCTCATGTTGATAGGTTTTAACGAATTTTTTTTCAAAAAAAAACAGACGAAAAAACCGAACGAAAAAACCGAACCGGGAGCACGGTTTTTTCTTTTTCCAAAAGAGGCACGCCCCTGCCTCTCACAAATCACAACCATGCCTCTCGTGAAAGGAAAACCGTGACTCTCGTGGAAGGAAAAAAAATAGAAAACGCGTTTTTTTTCGTTTCCGAGAGGCACGGCCGTGACTCTAGTGAAAGCACAACCGTGCCTCTCCCAAAAGCAAAACCGTGACTCTCGCTAAAGAAAAAAAAACAGAAAACGCGTTTTGTTTTTCCCTTCCCAAGAGACACGGCCGTGACTCTCGTGAAAGGAAAAAACAAAAAACACGTTTTGTTTTTCCTTTTCTGAGAGGCACGGCCGTGACTCTCGCGAAAGCACAACCGTGCCTCTCGCGGAAGCAAAACTGTGACTCTCGGGAAAGGAAAAAAAACAGAAAACACGTTTCTTCACGCAAAAAAAAATTTTGATTTTTTTTTCATCGAAAAGCTAAGAAAGACCGGGGAAAACCAAAACATCGAAAAAACTCGTTTAAAAAACCGAAAACACGTGTGGAAAAATAAAAAAAATCTGAAGGGAGCGTCCAGAGCGCGACACGTGACGAATGGCTGAGAGCGCGCCAAGTGGCGTTGATCGTTGCGAGGCTCTCGAAGGAGCACTCGTTAACTAGTTACTCTCGCCTTCAGCGCCGCTTAGACAAGCTGGCGCTCGAAGGCAAGCGGGAATGGGCCGGCCTAGCGTCGCTCGCTAAAATTTTTTGCGAAAAAAAAGCTAGGTAGAATATTACAAGTTGTGGGAATCGAACCTGCATGCCACCACAGAATCATTTGACGGAATAACCACTGCGACTCAACAACTCGGATGTTATTAATGCAAAAAAACAAGCTATCTGACCCTTGTTTCAGTCCAAGTGTAATTTTTATGAAAAAAATATGAAAAAGATTTCAGGAATTTGTAAAAAGTTCATCACTTTTGAAAAAAATTCAAGGATTTAAAAACAGTTCATCGATTTTGATTAAAAAAAGTTCATGAATCTGAAAAGAGTTCGCCAAATTTAAAAAAGTTCATCAATTTCGATCAAAAAGTTCAAGGATTAAAAAAAGTTCATTTGATGAAAAAAGTTCACAAATTGAAAAGTATTCCCCGAATTTTAAAAAAAATTCATCAATTTCAATCAAAAAGTTCACGGATTTAAAAATAGTTCATTGATTTTGATGAAAAAAGTTCACAAATTTGAAAATAGTTCACCGATTTTTGGAAAAAAAGTTCAGCAATTCCGATAAAAAGTTCACTAATTTGAAAAAAAATTCACGGATTTTCAAATAAAGTTCACGAATTCAAAAACTTGATCAAGTTTGAATAAAAAGTTCACGAAATGGAAAAAAGTTCACTAGATTTGTTTTTAAAAAAAACATGCATTTAAGAAAAAGAAAATTAAACGGAACAAGAAATAAGAAAAATAGAAAATAAACAAGAGAAGAAAAGATGATGCAATAAACGAAAAAAGGATCTCACAAATCACACCATTGTTTTTTTTTCTGAACATCAGTACAGACACAAGTGCTCATATACACGCGCATACACTCATCCCTATGAATGCACACACGCACACTCTATCCCTATAAGCACCTCCGAAAGACTGAGCCGGCATATCATCTTGAAATTTACAAAGCCATCGTAGGCACCTCGTCATCGACGGGAACGTCTCCTCCCACTAAATGCACATTGCCGAAAATCCTGAAATAAATCCAGAAATAAATGCGAGCACTAGGATTTGAACCCTGGTGGGCTGGGGATACCACAGTCCCTCTAACCATCCAATCACAGGTTGGTTCGCAAATCACACCAGTGTTGTTGTGTAGTTGGCTACCGTCGCTAATATTAAACGAGGAGGTGGCAAGGTCGAGAGTTCGATTCTCACTCGTGCGCCCTTTTTTGCAGTTTGAAACAAAAAAAAGGGATCAATGGGCCGGCCCATCGCGCAGGGAGGGGTGTGCGCCCGTTTGGGGAAACGCCTAATTCGGGCGCTTAAGGTGCCGAATAGGGTTTGGCGAATTTCCTAACGGACGCTCACTGCGTCGAGTTGTCCAGGCTTCGCATAGAGGCGAGCGACAAGCGTTCAAGCTGGGCCGGCCCAATTACGAGAGTCCGGTTTTGGGAAGGCTCCTGAACGTTTTTGGAACCATCCAGAAGGTTCTTAAACCGGGATTTCACTGGTTTTTTCTGTTTGCTTTTTCTTTGTTGTTTTTCTAAAAAAAATCATTTTCTTTCATTGTTTTCCTTTTTTTATTTTTCAATTTCTTTTTTTATCTTTTATTTCTTTTTGTTCTTAAGAATTTTAAATTATTTTCTAAAATTGTAAAAATGTTCAGAAGTTCGACAATGTTCTTTTTTTTACCGTGAACAGTAGGAAAGGCTCCTACTATGTTAATATATTAATAAAATAGTACACTGTACAATGGAGTATTTACATGGTGGGTGTCTTAGCCACTTTGTGGCAAGAAAGAAGGAATGCTAACTAGGTGGACTATTAAAGAGAGCTTACAAAGTTGAGAACCAAAGGCCTATGTGGCTCTTTAACCCTGTGCTGAAGTAGCTCAAAGTCCCTCTTGAATCTGTCAAGCCAGGACCGAAAAGAGGGGGCTATAGCTCTAAAATGTTTATCGTTCCTCTCCTTCCAGATGCTCCAGGCCGCCACGATGAATTTTTCTAAGAACAAAGGTGATGGATGGCCATTCTTTTGATCCTCAATAGCTTGCAAACGGCCGGGGAAAGGCTCCCAGCTGATATCAAGTTTGTCCCAACATTGTTTGCTGAAGGAGCAGGTGAAGATCATATGTTCAACAGTTTTCTCGATGTTCTGACCGCAGAGGAGGCAATTGTGATCGTCTCCAATGTTGTAGTGCCTTCTTTTGAGCATATTGCGCGTGTTGAGCCTATCATGAAATAGTAGCCAAGCAAACACTTTTAATTTCATCGTGCATTTTGATTTCCAAATCCAACCGAAGGCTTGGTGGGAGTGGACATCCCTGAAGAAGAAACAGTAGTAATCCGTAGACTTGAAACTCATTTTGCCCCAGGTGTAGTGCCACACATCCAATGTTGTCGTCGATGGTTGTATTGCTGCAGCAATGTTCTGCATGTGTCTGACCTCTGCATGGGCTTGGGGGGTCAGAGGAAGGTGGAACGTTTCTCCCAGCGACGTGATCCCCAAGAAATCTTTGACTGAGACGTTTTCGTTCAAAAGAGTGGGAGAAAAGCACGTGGATGTGAGTCTTGACGAAGCTGATCGAATCAAAGATCTTTCTAGAACAGAGTTGTGGCGCCACATACAATGTTGATGCGGGAGACCCCCCCCCCCCCCCCGAACTTGGGAGAGTGTTTGAGAATATCACGCCACCAAAAGGATCCAACAGGATCAGAAGCATGTGGTATCTTCTCAGCATAGTATGAGTCCTAAGTCAGTTGCACCCAAGGAATATCCATCTTATTGTAGAATTTGTGCAGAAATTTGAGGAGTAAAGCTTCGAATATAGGAGGACTATGAATTCAATAATGTTCTTGTTATTATTTTTTGTTCACAAATTCATAAAATGTTCTCATATTATTAAATATGTTCAGTTTTCAAAAAAAAGTCAATAGGTTTACAAAAAGTTCACATTTCAAATTATGTTTGGGAGTTTCAAAATCTACCCATTTCAAAATTTCATTCAAAAAACTGTCCATGTTTTCAAATTTTGTTGCGAGTTTCCATAAATGTTTCAATTTAAAGAAATTTTCACAAATTGCAAAAAATGTTGATGTTTCAATTTTTGTTTGGGAGTTTCAAAAAATGTACGCAAGTTTTAAAAACTGTTCATGTGTTCAAGTTTTATTAGGGAGTTTCAAAAAATGTTCCCAGTTTTCGAAAATGTTTGAGTATCCAAAATTTATTTTCAAATTTGAAAAAATTTCGGGTTTTCAAAAAAAACTTTCACGTTTTATATTTTTGGGAGATATTAGAAAAATGTTCCTGTTTCCATAAATTGTTTGCATTTTTCGAATTGTTGAGTGTTTTCAAATTTTGCACAATTTCTAAAAGTGTTCACTGTTTCATACAACCTTTCACGTTTTCCTCAAAAATAGCATTTCCGTACATTTGTTTTAAAAGGAACATATTCTTGGAACTTCTGAACAAAATGAAAAAATCAGGAACAATCTTTTAATTTCAGATTTTTTAAAAAAAATCGAATAAATTTTGAAATTCAGCAGACAAAATGTTTGTATACTTGAAAAAATGTTCATATTTCAAAAAATGTTCATAAATTCAAAAAAAAAATCCTGTTTCAAAATATGTTCTTAGTTTTTAGAAAATGTCCGCCTTTCAAAATATGTTCATAACTTCAAAAAATGTTCCTCTTTTCAATTTTTGTTCACAATTTCCATTAATGGTCATAATGTTCCCTTTTTCTATATTTTGTTCAGGGTTTCAATTTTATGTTCACAGATGCAATGTTCGTGTTTGTCAAAAAAATGAAACTAAAAAAATGTTCCTATTTTTCAAAATTTGTTCACAAATGCACGCATACTTTCCATTTTGAAATTTGGTTACAAATCCGAAAATTGGGCAATTTTTCAATACTTGTTCGTGTTTTGAAAATTGTTCAGAATTTCTTTTATAAATATTCAGGAAAAGAGATTTTTTATCTGTCGAATTATTAGTGCTAAAAGATTTCGCGTTGCCTATTGAACCGTAGTGCCGATCAGCTCCGGTGGTAAGGTACGCGCTGGGTCGCGAGTTCGATTCCTTGGCGAAGGTAACATTTTTTTGCGTTTTATTTTTCCACCACTGGCTACTCCTGCGTGAGCCGGCCTAGACGATCGCTTGGCTACTCCTGCGTGAGCCGGCCTAGACGATCGCTACCTTGTGTGAAGCCCCGCCAATCTACCGCAGAATGCAGCAGATAGGAGGTCCCCCAGCCTGTCCCCTAGCCTGGATTCGTGATGGGCTGCCCACTTCTCTTTCACACAGAAAAAAAATCTTGTTTTAGAAAAAAAACTTTTTGAATGATAAACAAACAATGTTTTTAGGGGATATTCACATTTGTGCCCCTAGTTGGGTCACGTGGCGAACCGTGATTGGTCAGAACCGCGCCGGAAGGGCAAAAACACAAGGCGAGTGAAGTGAGCTAGGCAAAACCGCAATTATTGAAAAAATAGGGGCAAATCAGTCGAGCGTGACCCAACTAGAGGCACAAATACAATTAATCCTTTTAGATAATACCCCATTTGTAAAGTAGTGACCTCAAACGTCTTACGAAAGTCTATAGAGGGAGTAGAAGAGTAACTCTTCATAAAAGGAATATGACATGGACACAAAAACATTACAAAGGGCATATTGTTAAGCCATCACCTATTTTGGAACATAAATTCATTGGAATGTTTTGCTCCAACCAGGGGCGAAGCTAAAAACTAAATCCTATGGGGTCAGTTCTATAGGTCCGGTGACAAAAAGTTGAAAGTTATCAGATCAAATTTATTGAAGAATTTTGAAAAATCGCTGGTGTCAGCTGACACGAGTGTCTGTTCTGGAGCTTCATCCCTGGATCCAACTTGTTGATGCCCTCCTTCATTGCCGCATGATTGTCTCTTCGCTGCAACATTGACCAACATCATAATGAGTTAATAGGAAAAAGCAGAGCCTGCAATGGATTAGAAATATTCTTCTTATATAAAATAACATCATTATGGTGAAGCCAAATGGACCAACACAAAACACTAACACTAACGCCAACATAAAATAGCTGATTTAAGTGCTCACGGGGTCCCATTAAGCCGATTGTCAAATATATGAGATATAGATGTACCAATGTTTAAATTTGGTAGAAACTAGGGTTCTACCGGGTCTAGGTCGGAGGTTATAGGGGAAGGAGGGAGCTGGTCGTGGACGAACACGCGGACGCCGGCGGCTGGGCGCCGTCATGCACGAGGAGGCGGCGGCTGAGAGGGAGATGGCGCAGGGTAGGAGGTGGCTAGGGTTAGGTCTCTCAGCTCCCTAAGGAAGCCGAGCAAATATGATTGCTTCTCGCTTGATTAGATTGATACATCTCCTCTCCTTATATAGAGAGGTTTACTTGACTCCTAAGCAAACGATAAGATAATCGGGCTAAGCCCCTAATAACGATAAGATAACTTGGGCCACAACCCACTGGGCTAAGCCCCTAATATGACGGTCATAACACTTCTCCCCGTCTGCACAAACAACTCGTCCTCGAGCTGTAAGGTGGGGAAGCGCTTGCTGAACTCCTTGAGGTGATCAACCAGCGTCAAACACCTTCGCGACAGCTGGGGCGGTCAGGTCGACGGCGACGATGTCCTCCTCAGTGTAGTCTGCAGCCTCCAGGTAGAAGAGTCGCGGGCAGACGTGGCCGGGCGTGTAGGGCTCGTCGCAGTTGAAGCACAATCCTTGGTGGCGTCGCTCGAGTAGCTCGGCCGAGGTGAGCCGGCGGAACGGGCGCGCCGCGGTTGCGGCGAGGGATGCCGCGGAATCCTGAGCAGGCCGACCCTACGCGGGAACATCTGGTTCGGGTAGCGGCCCGGGACGATGATGCCTGCTGCATGGCCACCGCACGACGCTCGAACGCGCGGGAGTAGTACATGGCCGTCTGGAGGTCCAGGGGTCCCTGCAGCTCGACGTCCACGCGGATATGATCTGGCAGACCGCCGATGAAGAGTTCGGCGCGCTAGTGAGCCGTCACGCCGGACACATGGCACGCCAGGGCCTGAAGGCGGTCGGTGTAGTCTTGCACCGTAGAGGTGAAGGGAAGGCGGCCCAACTCTGCCAGGCGGCTCCTGCGGATCGGCGGCCCAAAACGAAGGAGGCACAGCTCATGGAAGCGCTCCCTGTTGGGGAACGTAGCAGAAATTCAAAATTTTCTACGCATCACCAAGATAAATCTATGGATATTCTAGCAACAAGAGAGGTAGAGGATGAGCATCTTCATACCTTTGAAGATCGTTAAGTGGAAGCGTTACAAGAACGCGGATGATGGAGTCGTACTCGCGGCGATTCAAATCGCGGAAGATCCGATCTAGCGTCAAATGGACGGCGCCTCCGCGTTCAACACACTGAAAGTGCGTTATGTCGACTAGAGGGGGGGGGTGAATAGGCGATTTTTATGAATTCTTCACTGAGGAATTTGCCGGTGAGGAAATTCCTAAGCGAAGAACTATTAGCAGCGGAATAAGTACTCAGAAGTAAGCATAACAGAATACAAGCATGGTCATCATGATGAAATGAAGACTAGCACAGAGTACAGAAAGCGTAATCACGGGATAACACAAGATGAAGACAAACAGACTGAAGAAATTGAACTGAGGAAATTGAGAAAGTCTTCAGTCAAAGTCTTCAAACACAGATATGAACAAACACTCAACACAGTAATGAGGAAATGAAAGGGTTGAGAAAATAGAACCAGTTAGGTTGGTGAAGACAATGATTTGGTAGACCAGTTCCAACTGCTGTGTCAGTTGTACGTCTGGTTGGAGCGGCTGAGTATTTAAACTCGAGGACACGCAGTCCCGGACACCCAGTCTCTGAGCACGCAGCTCAGGACACCCAGTCCTCACCGTATTCTCCTTGAACTAAGATCACGCAGATCTCGTCCAATCACTCGTGGTAAGTCTTCAGGCGACTTCCAAACCTTCACAGACTTGGTCACTCGGCAATCCACAATTCATCATTGGATGCTCTAGACCTTGACGCCTAACCGTCTGGAAGAAGCACAGTCTTCAAAGGTAACAAGCGTCGGATCCACGCAGGATCAATTTCTTCAGTGATGCTCAATCACTTTGGGTTTGGAGGTGTTTGGGTTTTTGGGATTTTCCTCACTCGATGATTTTCGCTCAAAGTCCTCGGAGGATGGGTTGCTCTCAAATGACAAGTGTCAAGTTCTCTCGGAGCAGCCAACCAGCTAGTGGTTGTAGGGGGCGGCTATTTATAGCCTAGGGAGCAGCCCGACATGATAAGACATAAATGCCCCTCAATGATATGACCGTTAGGTGGATAAGATATTTTGGGACAGCTGGCGCGCAGCACAGCAACGGTCGGAAATTTGACTCTCAAATTCCTCAGGGCTATCATGTTCCTCACTGTGTAGGCAATCCGCACTGGCGAATTCCTAACTCCTCAGTCAGAGCAAATTCATCAGCGACCAGAAGAACTTCGTCTCTGTCACTGAAGAAAGTGACTGAACTGTATGAGATTTCCAAAGGCTTCACTCGAAGGGATTGGTAGGTGTAGGATTTTGAGTTGAGCATCACATGGAAATTTTTCCTTAGTATTTCCTCGACCCCCTTTAACAGTACGGTGTTTCCTATGACTCAAGAAAGAGAAAATGAAACTACGAAAACAAAAGTCTTCACGCTTCATGTTCCACAAATGAATACCAAGTCTTCAAGGTCACACCAATTTCTTCACTTTCAAAGTCTTCAGAAAGTCTTCAGAATATCAAAGTCTTCAGTTGAAGAACTTCATTTTTAGGGGTCGACTTTCTCTGTAAATATCAAACTCCTCATAGACTTATAGACCTGTGTATACTCACAAACGCATTAGTCCCTTAACCTATAAGTCTTCAATACACCAAAATCACTAAGGGGCACTAGATGCACTTACAATCTCCCCCTTTTTGGTGATTGATGACAACATAGGTTAAGTTTTCAACGGGGATAAACATATGAAGTGTATACACTGATATTGAGGAATTTGATTACAAGATATAGTAGAACTCCCCCTGAAGATGTGCATAGTGAGGAATTTGCTTTTGAGGCAATGCACACTTGAAGAGTTGAATCATGGAGATCTCCCCCTATATCTTGTAATTCATACACGCATTTGATATATAATATGAAGAATTTGAAATGCATGATGAAATATGGTGCCTGATGAGATTCAGCATGCGTGCAATGTCATTAACGAGGAATAAGCATGCAAAGCATAATGCAACAAAAGTATCAGCGCACCATCGGGTTTAAGATTACAACTCGATCCAAATAAAAGTTTCTGAAGAACGAGAGTTGTAACTTAAAAAAATGCCCTTAATATAAACCCGCTTGAAGACTAACTCAGATTTCTCCCCCTTTGTCATCAAATGACCAAAAGGATTGAAACTGAGGACTAACGCCCCTGAAGAATATCAAGTTGATGGAGGAGCGCCAGCGTTGTTGGGGTTGTTTGTTGTAGCAGGGCCTGCCGCAGTGTCGTCCAAATCTTCATACTCATCAGTCTCGCGTGATGAAGAATAGGAGCTGGCCACCAAGGAAGGAACTTTGACCTTCTTGAATTTCTTCGGTGGAGGTGCAGACCAGTCAAATTCTTCCTTGAGACCCATTTTCTTCAGATCTGCAGCGCTGTAGACATGAGAGAGAACAGCCCAGGTACGGTTGAAGGTTTCATGGAGGTAGTATTGGTTTTTCTTCACTGCATTGTGTGTTGAGGTCATGTTGTGAAGAATTGAACCAAACTGACGCTTTACCCAGTTATGATTGCGATCAACCTTCTGATGAAGACTGAGGAGTAACTCACGATCAGTCATCACCCTGGGTGCTGTGGCTTGAGGATTTTGCTTGGCTGAGGTATTTGCGGCAGAGTCATGTGTGGCAGAATCGTCATTGGTAGAGTAAGATGCAGCCTTGCGAAATTGACCATCCAATGGACGAATGCCTTCATCGATCACAGCAGCGGCCTTGCCTTTATCATCAGCTGATGAAACTGTCCGTTTGAGGACTTCAATGGGAGGCAAGTAGCTACCGTGGTTCAGAGTGTCAGCTTTGTAATTCAGTGAAGATCTTGCCCTGATGAATCTCATAATCCAAGGAGCATAGGGCTTCAGCTCGAATGGTGACATAGCAATATTGGCCAGAGTCCTCATGAAGAAATCATGGAAGTTGACGGGAACGCCATGAATGATGTTGAAAAGCATATTCTTCATGATGCCAACGACTTCTTCATCATTTGAGTCGTGGCCTTTGATAGGACTCATTGTCTTCGTCAGAATTCGATAGACAGTCCGAGGCACATAGAGTAATTCCTTGACGAGGAATTTGGTTCGTGGGGCCTGCCTTGGCTTCAAAGGCTTCATCAGTACTTGCATATAGTGATCTGACAGTTCTGGTTCATTGTAGATGCAACGAGCACCATCAAGTGGAGGACTGAGAGGAAGGACACGAAGCAATTCAGTTGCTGGTGCCTTGTAGTGAGTGTTTTCAGACATCCAGTCCAACACCCATGAGTTCACGTCATCAGCGTCTCCGGTGATGTGCAAAGTTGCATAGAATTGAAGAATGAGTTCTTCATTCCAGTCACAGATATCAATGCAGAAATTCAGAAGTCCTGCGTCGTGAAGAACACTGAGGACTGGCTCAAAGCCGGGCAGAGATTCCATGTCCACATGAGGAATATGTGCATGATCGAAGACTTTGTCTTTGGCGAAAAGCACTGAGGAATAGAAATTGGCTTGGCTGGTAGTCCAGAAATGCCTCTTCCTTATGCGAGCAGAATCATATGGATTATAGTCTGTGAAGAATACGTGCTCGGCAAAGAAAGCTTCAGCCTTGAACTTTTGTTTGCTTGAGAACGGATCCTTTGGCTTTGGCAGAGGGGTGTCAGTGAGTTGCATTACTACCTCAGGAATCGCGAGCTCAGGTTCTTCAGGCTGAGGAATTTCTTGTTCCTCAATAGGTGCAGTCTGAGGATCAGCAGCAGCAGGTTCATCAGCACTAGTGGCTGGAATTTCTTCATGGACAGATGTCGTGGGATGAGTTTCTTCAGAGCCCATTTGAACTGTTGGTGCAGGGGACTGAGGTATCTGTTGGAGTGGGGTGAAGAGTGGAGAATTTGGATGCTGACTTTCCCAAAAGTCATCGTTCATCACAGGTGTGGTGCAGCCAATATCCACATCTTCATCTTCAATTTCCTCAACACCAGCCTCTTCAGCTGTGAACTGAGGCATAGGTGAGGAAATGATTGGCGTTGAAGGGATTGCGTCCACTTCAATTTCTTCATCAATCTGCTCTGACGAAGCAGCAGAATGATTTTCTTCATCAGATCCGCTTGGGATCTTATAGTCTTCTCCAAAAGGAACAAGGTCCTTTGATGGCATGGAGGAAATCGGAACAGCATCAATTGGATTTTCGAGTGAGCTGGTCATTGGCTTCATTTTCTTCGCAGCCGAAGAATTTGACGCAGCTGATGCCTTCCTTTTCTTCACTGCAGCTCGCTCTGCAGCCTTGGTCTTCTTCACATCGAATGCACATGGAAGAATTGTAGTTGGTGTAGGTGCAGATGGAGCTGAGGAATCTGGTTGATTTTCTTCAGGCGCAACTGATGCAGTTGCCCTGACCACTTCAGTTTCTTCAGGCGCACCACTAGTGGATGCCCTGGCAATTTCTTCAGCGGCTGGAATTTCTTCACCAGCCCTGGAACGAGCTTGTTCATCAGCAGGCTGAAAGTCATCAGCGGTGCTGGCATGTTCTTCATCAGGCTGAGCAGAGTCTGTAGCCTGAAGATTTTCTTGTTGCGATGGGGCTGCAGCATTCGTGAATTTCTTCGTCAGATTGACGAATCTCACTTTAGCTCCCTGCCAATCAGCATAGTAAGCATCAAAGTCTTTGCTAAGGGCTTGAATTTCAGATTGAGCCTGGAGAAGTTCCTCAGGTGTCATTCTGACAATGTTTTTCTTCAGGAGCTTCTCCTTTCTGTATTGAGATTTCTTGATCTCTCTTGCCTTCTCAAACTTCCATTTCTCTTCAGTGATGAAATGGGACAACATATGATTTGTCCAGGAGTCAGATGAAAATCAGGCATTGGTGTGTTCGGATCCTTGTGCCAGAGATCAATGTAATCGAGGATTTTCCTCGGATCCAACAGCAGTGGCACAGATGTGCCTTTGGCTCTAGCGGCCTTCACCTGTCTGTCTTTGATGATTTCTGCGAGTTCTTCATCAGACGCTTCATCATCAGAAGGCACATGGAATACAACCTGTTTCTTCTTTGGACTTGGCCGAGGACCTCGTCCAGCTGTTACTTTGGTCTTCATCAGTGTCGGGCCAGATGATGAAATTGGTGCAGCTGAGGAACTTGCGGAAACACCAGATGCAATCGAGAAACCAGCAGTCCTTTGACATGTAGCCAGATGCACAGGAGCTGAGGACTTTGAAGGAGCTGTTGAGGACTTTGGTGGAGCTGTGGCAGTGTGAGGAATTTGCCGTGAGGGCATTGCTGAGGAACTTGGCCGTGAGGGCGCTGTTGGTGAAGCACTTGGCTTACGAGCAGGCTTCTTTGGCATGGATTTCCTCGGTTTGACCGAGGCCTCAGCAGCAGCAGCAGTGGCAGAATCCTCATTGAATTTCTTCACTGCCTCCTTGGCCTGTCTTGCCAATTTTGCTTGGCGCTTAGCCCATTCTTCAGGAAAGTCCTCACCACGTTTGATGCTTGTGGGGTCAGCTACTTGGCCAGGTGCCAATGGAGCTCTTGGGCATGGAGGATTGAGGGCGAATTTCTTCATGTACTTTGGAGTCACATATCTGTATTCCCTCCATTCCCTTGCCCATCTCCGTTCAATCTTCTGAATGCGCACCTTGCGCTGATTTTTATTTTCTTTGCCAAATTTTGCTTCATCAGTTGTGCAATAGTCAGCATAAATTTCCTCAGGGATTTCAAAAGCAGTCATAACCTCAGGTTTCTTTCCTCCTTTCTGCGGCTTCTTACCGTCTGCCATATTCTTCAGTTGAGGAATTTGAACAATCGAGTTTTCTGAAGAAGTATGCAGTTTTTCTTCGAGGAATGCTGCAAATGAGTTAAGTTGATGAGAACCTAGTGATTCAGCAGCAGACATGAGTACCTGTGAACAGAGTACAGGTGCGAGGAATTTGGAGAGGTCATATGCGTTCTCAGAAGGTTTTTTTCGAAAAGAACAAGTTTTGAGGAATTTGACCAGATGAGCCTTGAGGAATTTCACTAAGCGTTCTTTGTCTTAGGTTCCAGAGTTGTACAGATTGAAAATCCACACAATTGAGGAATCTTGAAGAAAAATGATGCTTAGAAAAACTAATCAAGAGCATATAACGTGTGAGGTGTTCATGTGTGTGAAGATTTGAAGAATAAACACCTTTGAAGATTTTCAGGAAAGCTTGAGAATCAAGGCGAGTAATAAAAGTAACTTTTAATTACCCGAAGTGAAGAACACGACGAACTGAGAATAACAGATGAGAAGTTCGTCAGGTTAGATCTTCCTTGCCCTAACTTGGTAGAGGAAGACAGCTACGGCGGCGGCGGAGTGAAGATTTCCACGGTCGGCGCGAGTACGACGGCGACGAGGTCGAGGCAGCGAAGCTCTTCCTCACCGGCGACGATGGAGTAGCGGCGGCGCTAGGGTTTGAGGAGCTCGAGCGAGAGAGAGAACGGTCGAGCGGAGTAAATGAAGTGAGGAAGGGGAGAGGGGTATTTATAGACACGGTGAAAAAACTGTTCACCCAAAGATTTAGGACGAACGTGCCCCTGCCCTTTCTCCTTCACGCGACAGGTGTCACCCACGTACTGTGTAGTGTAGATCGTGTACGATCGTGGGTGAATAGAATAATGCATCGTGGGATGCGGAACAGTTTGTGCGGCAAAACCGAAAATTTGGATAAGATTTGTTTTAAAGTTTCGTTCGCAATTTCTTCAGCTGACAAGGACACAGTGAAGATTTTGAACGAGTTTCAAATAGAACGCACATGAAGAATTTGTGAATAGATTGGGTTGAGTATAGCATAGAGGGGGAAGGGTCCGATCACATTCACTTAGCAGAAGAAGCAACTTGAAGAATTAGCTATAAGTGAATGCTGTAGAGGACATAAACTTATATATATATATATAGCCAATGAAGAAAAACGAAGGAAACAGTGAAGATTTTGAAAAAGTTGAAGAGTTTGAAAAACTGAAGAATTTCAAAACTGAGGAAAAACTCAAATTGAAGATTTTCAACTTTTTGTGGTGGCGTGACCCACCGTATAAGAATGATGATTTCAGACACCGCGTACAATTGTCGTAGGGTTCTGAGAATCAAATTCTTCATTAATTTCTTCACACTTAGAGTGTTATTCTTCATTGATTGAAGAAAAACGTTTCTTCATGTGTTGCACATCTAAGTCATCAATTTTGCATAAGTGTTAGGATGTGTGTCCTTTTCAAAGAACATTCGAAGACTCTAAGATATTTAGCTCACACCGCAACTTGCTAAATCTCTTCTCATCCAAGGGCTTAGTGAAGATATCAGCTAGCTGTTCTTCAGTCTTCACGTGCTCGATGGAGATGTCGCCCTTCAACACATGATCACGAAGAAAATGATGACGAATCTGAATGTGCTTAGTCTTCGAGTGCTGAACTGGGTTGTGAGCAATCTTGATGGCACTCTCATTGTCGCAGAGGAGAGGCACATTCTTCACGTTGATGCCATAGTCCTTGAGTGTTTGCTTCATCCAAAGCAGTTGAGCACAGCAAGAGCCAGCAGCAATGTATTCAGCTTCCGCAGTGGACAGTGATACGCAGTTCTGTTTCTTCGAGGACCAACAGACCAAAGATCGTCCAAAGAAATGACAAGTGCCAGAAGTTGACTTGCGGTCCACACGATCACCAGCATAGTCAGAGTCAGAATATCCAATGAGATCAAAAGCAGAGCCCTTGGGGTACCATAATCCTAGTGTTGGTGTGTGAGCTAGATATCGAAGAATATGCTTCACAGCCTTATGGTGTGATTCCTTCGGTGCAACTTGAAATCGGGCACACATGCAAACACTAAGCATTATATCTGGCCTAGATGCACATAAGTACAGTAAAGAACCAATCATGGAGCGGTATACCTTGTGATCGAAGTCAATACCATTTTCATCAGTGCATAGATGGCCATTTGTGGGCATAGGAATTTTGACGCCTTTGCAATCTTGCATGCCGAATTTCCTCAGTACATCTTTGAGGTATTTCTCCTGAGATATGAATATGCCATTGCGCTGTTGACGAATTTGAAGACCTAAGAAGAATTTCAACTCTCCCATCATAGACATTTGATATTCTTCACTCATCATATATGCAAATTCATCACTATAACGTTGGTTAGTACAGCCAAAGATAATATCATCAACATATATTTGGCACACAAACAGTTCACCATCATAAGATTTAGTAAAGAGAGTAGGGTCGAGTGAACCGGGTGTGAAGCCATTCTTCACGAAGAATTCCTTCAATGTATCATACCACGCCCGAGGGGCTTGCTTGAGGCCATAGAGGGCCTTATTAAGTCTGAAGACTTTGTCAGGATTCTTTGGATCTTCAAAACCTGGGGGTTGAGCAACATATACTTCTTCCTCAAGCTTACCATTGAGGAATGCACTTTTCACATCCATTTGATATAAGATGATATCATGATGGTTAGCATAAGCAAGTAATATGCGAATAGCCTCAAGTCTAGCAACAGGTGCAAAAGTTTCATCGAAATCAATTCCTTCAACCTGTGTGTAGCCTTGAGCTACCAGTCGTGCCTTATTCCTCACCACAAGGCCATTTTCATCTTGCTTGTTGCGGTAGATCCACTTTGTGCCAATGATATTATGCTTGCAAGGATCTGGACGTTTGACCAGTTCCCAGACATTGTTGAGCTCGAACTGATGTAATTCTTCTTGCATAGCCTGAATCCACTCCGGCTCCAGAAATGCTTCATCTACCTTAGTGGGCTCTGTGATAGAGACAAAAGCATAGTGCCCACAAAAGTTAGATAAATGTGAAGCTTTTGAGCGTGTGAGAGGACCTGGCGCTTCAATGTCATCGATGATCTTGTCAACTTGTACTTCTTTTGCAACGCGGGGATGAGCTGGCTGTCGCTGAGGAATTTGATCACATTTTCTTCAGCACCATTTTCTTCAGCATTATCTTCAGGTGCATCAGCTCGACGTTCTTCACGTACTGGAACGAATTCTTCAGCAAATTCTTCAGTAGGAATGACATCCTCAGTTGCCTTGAACTTGATAGAATCCTCAGGTGCTGGTTCATCTAACACAGAAGGTAGGTGCTCTCTTTGCGAGCCATTAGTTTCATCGAACCGCACATCTACAGTTTCAACAACCTTGTGAAGAGCATTGTTGAAGACTTTGTAGGTGTGCGAGTCCTTTCCGTAACCAAGCATAAAACCTTCATGTGCTTTCGGTGCAAATTTAGAATTGTGGTGAGGATCTCTAATCCAACATTTTGCACCGAAGACTTTGAAATAACTCACATTGGGTTTCTTGTCAGTGAGGAGTTCATAGGCCGTCTTCTTGAAGAATTTGTGAAGATATACTCTGTTGATGATGTGGCACGCAGTATCAATTGCATCAATCCAAAAATGATGAGGCGTTTTGTATTCATCAAGCATAGTGCGAGCCATCTCAACAAGAGTTCTGTTCTTGCGCTCCACGACGCCATTCTGCTGAGGAGTATAGGGAGCAGATAACTCATGAGTAATACCAAGTTCATCAAGATAGTCATCAAGACCGGAATTCTTGAACTCAGTTCCATTGTCACTCCTGATGTGCTTGATCTTCACACCAAAGTTGGTTGAAGCCCTCGAGGAAAATCGTTTGAAGACTTCCTGCACTTCATGTTTGTAAGTAACAATGTGTACCCATGTATATCGAGAGTAATCATCAACAATGACAAAACCATATAGAGATGCAGCATTAGTGACTGCTGAGTAATGATTAGGTCCGAAGAGGTCCATGTGAAGCAATTCGAATGGACGAGTAGTGGTCATGATAGTCTTTGCTGGATGCTTGGCCTTGGTCATTTTTCCAGCTTCACAGGCTCCGCATAAGTGATCCTTGAGGAATTTGACATTCTCAATGCCAATGACATGCTTCTTCTTCGCAAGCGTGTGCAAATTCCTCATGCCTGCGTGACCAAGTCGTCGATGCCATAGCCAGCCTTCTGAAGCTTTTGCAAGTAGACACACGGCTGGTTGTGGTCCTGTAGAGAAATCAACAATATACAAGTCTCCTCTCCTAAAGCCTTCGAAGACTTTGGAATTGTCAGCTTCCATAATCACAACACAGCGATACTTGCCAAAGACAACAACCATATCAAGATCACAAAGCATTGAGACTGACATGAGGTTGTATCCTAAGGACTCAACAAGCATGACTTTGTCCATGTGTTTATCCTTAGAGATCGCAACCTTACCAAGACCCAATACCTGACTTTTGCCTTTGTCAGCAAAGATGATGTGCTTCAGATGTGATGGTGATAAGGGAGCATCCATCAAAAGATTCTTGTCACCAGTCATGTGATTTGTACATCCACTGTCGAGGACCCACTCAGTGGTTTTGGGTTGATCATCCTGCAGATGAATTAGTGTAACTTACAATCTCATATGCTTCATCAATGAAGAATATGATATCAAGTTCATCAGATGAATTTCATCAAGCAGTAAACAGATATAGCAGTATGAGGACGTGTGAAATGAAAGTTCATTTCATCATGATTAGCCTGCGTCCTTTCAGGCAAATTTGTCAGGTCCCCAGCAAATTCTTCAGACGTTAAGGCACGTCTGGAGACCTGACCCTGCAGAAGAGATTAGTTCTTTTTCTTCACCACCCACATCTGAAGGGGTGGCAAAGAGTTCATCACTCTGCGAGCACCATAAGAGAACGGTGGCATAGAGGCCAAACCATTTCGTTTCACATAAGAGGAGTTAGAGTAAGCATATTCATAGCCCTTAGCTCTACCCTGCAAAACAGAGTTGTTAGCACGATGATAATCATATGAGGACTTTGATCCATTTGAGGAATTTGATCCACGTGAGGAATTTGGTCCATATGAGGACTTGGATCCATATGAAGAATTAGGTCCATATGAAGAGTTTGATCTGGGGTTGCTGTTCTTCACAGGTGGTGTCATGAGGACATTCACCTGAAGACTTTCAACATAACTTTTGGGAACCCAGATTTTCTTCATAGGGGAACCGTTCCTGCAGTTAGTCCCAACATATCTAGCAAATACTTCACCATTCTGATTTTTGAACAGTTTATAGTTGGGGTCAAATGACTCATCAGAAGAATGAGAAGATTCACATGTAAAGCCAGATAAGTTAGATGGATCAACTGGAGGTCTCTGTGCAGCAACCCATGAGGTTTTGGGGTACTGCTCAGGCTTCCAATATGTTCCATCAGCATTGAGTTTCCTCTCAAAAGCAATACCCTCTTTCCTAGGGTTTCTGTTGAGGATCTTCTTTTTGAGTACATCACAAAGAATCTGATGCCCTTTGAGGCTTTTGTACATGCCTGTTGTGTACAATTCCTTCAGCCCTGCATCGTCAGTGATACTAGTAATGTCCTCAGATGAGGAATTAGTGATAGCAGAGGCAGGTGAAGAATTTGTAACAGTTGAAGCATTTGAACATTCAGGTGAAGAATTAGCAGATTCTCGTTCAATGCACTTTAAGCATGGAGGAACAAATTCTTCCTGAGAAGCGCTGATTTGTTGAGCTAGTAATGAATCGCGCTCCTTCTGAAGATCTTCATAACTCACTCTTAGCTTCTCAAGGTCTTGCTTTCTTTGAAGAAATTCATAAGAAAGTTTCTCATGATCAGATAAGAGAGTGTTATGATGACTTTGAATGTTATCAAACCTAGACTGAAGTCTCTGAAGATTTTCAGTCAGGGCTTTAGTGCGATCCATTTCTTCACCCAACATATCATCACTTTTGTCTAGCATGTTTTGAACCTTTTCAAAAGCCCTTTGTTGTTTTACAGCAATCTTAGCAAGTTTAGAGTAGCTGGGCTTGAGATTATCATCAGATTCATTTTCACTGGATTCAGAGGAGGTGTATTTGAGTACCTTTGCACCTTTTGCCATGAAGCAATAGGTGGGAGTGTAGTCATCATTATCTTCATCAGGCTTGTCGGTGGGATCAGTTTCTTCAGTGTTGAAGATGGACTTGCTAACGAAAGAAGTAGCGAAGGCCAGACTCGCCACACCGGATTCAGATTCTTCAGACTCCTCCTCTTCCTCATTTTCCTCAGATTCAGCTTCAGAGTCCATTTCCTTGCCAATGAATGCCCGAGCCTTCTTGGAGCTGCTCTTCTTGTGAGATGAAGACTTCGAGGATTTTGATGATGAAGATTTTGACGATTTCTTCTTCTTCTTCGCATCATCAGAACTGTAATCCTTGTATTTCTTCTTCTTCAATTCCTTTTCCCACTGAGGACAATCTTGAATATAATGACCAGGTTTCTTGCATTTGTGGCACAGCCTTCTCTTATAGTCACTTGATGAGGAATCACTGCTTCTTGAGGATTTTCCAAAGCGACCACGCCTTGAGAACTTCTGGAATTTCTTCACGAGCAGTGCTAGCTCCTGGCTCAATTCTTCAGGATCACCAAGGCTACTACCAGAATCCTCACATTCAGACTCAGACACAGCCTTGGCCTTCAGGGCACGTGGTTTGCCATAGCACGAACCATAGAGATCTCTCTTTTCAGCAAGCTGGAACTCGTGAGTATTTAGCCTTTCGAGGATATCGGCAGGATCAAGAGACTTGTAGTCAGCCCGTTCTTGTATCATCAGACCCAGAGTATCAAATGAGGAATCAAGTGATCTCAACAGTTTCTTCACCACCTCATGGTCAGTGATGTCAGTGGCACCGAGGGCTTGAAGCTCATTTGAGATGTCAGTGAGGCGATCAAAGGTTTGTTGGACATTCTCATTGTCGAGTCTTTTGAAGCGGTTGAAGAGATTCCGAAGAACATCAACTCGAGAGTCGCGCTGAGTTGAGACTCCTTCATTCACTTTGGACAGCCTATCCCAGATAAGCTTAGCAGTTTCCAAAGCACTCACTCTTCCATACTGTCCTTTACTCAGATGGCCACATATGATATTCTTCGCTTGAGAATCGAGTTGCTTGAATCTCTTCACATCGGTAGCGTTCAGTGAGGGTGTGACAGAGGGAACACCATTTTCAACAACATACCAGAGATCGTTATCAATTGCCTCGAGACGCATTCGCATCTTGTTTTTCCAGTAGGGGTAGTCCGTCCCATCAAAGGTAGGACACCCAGCCGAGACCTTGATCATACCTGCGGTCGACATAACTAAAACTCCAGGCGGTTAAACCAAAATCACACAGAACAAGGGAGTACCTTGCTCTGATACCAATTGAAAGTGCGTTATGTCGACTAGAGGGGGGGTGAATAGGCGATTTTTATGAATTCTTCACTGAGGAATTTGCCGGTGAGGAAATTCCTAAGCGAAGAACTATTAGCAGCGGAATAAGTACTCAGAAGTAAGCATAACAGAATACAAGCATGGTCATCATGATGAAATGAAGACTAGCACAGAGTACAGAAAGCGTAATCACAGGATAACACAAGATGAAGACAAACAGACTGAAGAAATTGAACTGAGGAAATTGAGAAAGTCTTCAGTCAAAGTCTTCAAACACAGATATGAACAAACACTCAACACAGTAATGAGGAAATGAAAGGGTTGAGGAAATAGAACCAGTTAGGTTGGTGAAGACAATGATTTGGTAGACCAGTTCCAACTGCTGTCTCAGTTGTACGTCTGGTTGGAGCGGCTGAGTATTTAAACTCGAGGACACGCAGTCCCGGACACCCAGTCTCTGAGCACGCAGCTCAGGACACCCAGTCCTCACCGTATTCTCCTTGAACTAAGATCACGCAGATCTCGTCCAATCACTCGTGGTAAGTCTTCAGGCGACTTCCAAACCTTCACAGACTTGGTCACTCGGCAATCCACAATTCCTCTTGGATGCTCTAGACCTTGACGCCTAACCGTCTGGAAGAAGCACAGTCTTCAAAGGTAACAAGCGTCGGATCCACGCAGGATCAATTTCTTCAGTGATGCTCAATCACTTTGGGTTTGGAGGTGTTTGGGTTTTTGGGATTTTCCTCACTCGATGATTTTCGCTCAAAGTCCTCGGAGGATGGGTTGCTCTCAAATGACAAGTGTCAAGTTCTCTCGGAGCAGCCAACCAGCTAGTGGTTGTAGGGGGCGGCTATTTATAGCCTAGGGAGCAGCCCGACATGATAAGACATAAATGCCCCTCAATGATATGACCGTTAGGTGGATAAGATATTTTGGGACAGCTGGCGCGCAGCACAGCAACGGTCGGAAATTTGACTCTCAAATTCCTCAGGGCTATCATGTTCCTCACTGTGTAGGCAATCCGCACTGGCGAATTCCTAACTCCTCAGTCAGAGCAAATTCATCAGCGACCAGAAGAACTTCGTCTCTGTCACTGAAGAAAGTGACTGAACTGTATGAGATTTCCAAAGGCTTCACTCGAAGGGATTGGTAGGTGTAGGATTTTGAGTTGAGCATCACATGGAAATTTTTCCTTAGTATTTCCTCGACCCCCTTTAACAGTACGGTGTTTCCTATGACTCAAGAAAGAGAAAATGAAACTACGAAAACAAAAGTCTTCACGCTTCATGTTCCACAAATGAATACCAAGTCTTCAAGGTCACACCAATTTCTTCATTTTCAAAGTCTTCAGAAAGTCTTCAGAATATCGAAGTCTTCAGTTGAAGAACTTCATTTTTAGGGGTCGACTTTCTCTATAAATATCAAACTCCTCATAGACTTATAGACCTGTGTACACTCACAAATGCATTAGTCCCTTAACCTATAAGTCTTCAATACACCAAAATCACTAAGGGGCACTAGATGCACTTACACACACGTACAGCCCGGGGATGTATCCTCCTTCTTGATCCAGCAAGGGGAGAGGAGAAGTTGAGGGCAACTCTGACAGCACGACGGCGTGGTGGTGGTGGAGTTCGTGGTTCTCCAGCAGGGCTTCGCCAAGCACTACAGAGGAGAAGGAGGTGTTGGAGGAGGGAGAGGGATCCGCCAGGGGAAGGGTGCGGCTGCCCTCTCTCTCCCTCACTATATAGAGGGGAATGGGGGTGGAGGAGGCACCCTAGGGTTCCCTAGGATATGGGTGGCGGCCACAGGGGAAACCCTAGATGGGTTTGGGCGCCCCCACCCCTAGGAAACTTGCCCCCCCCCAAGCCGGGAGGGGTGGCTGCCCTAGGGGAGGCGCCCCCACCTCTCCAGGTTATGTGAGAGGGGTTGGGAGGGGCGCACAACCCCTTAGTGGGCCGGTGTGCCCCCTCTCCTTGACCCATAAGGCCCCCAACGCTTGTCGGGGCCTCCGAAACACCTTTCGTTCACGCTGGTCGTCACCCGGTACTCCCAGAACAATTCCGGACTCCAATACCCTTCGTCCAATATATCGATCTTCACCTCCGGACCATTTCGGAGTTCATCGTCACGTCCGGATCTCATCCGGGACTCCAAACAACCTTCGGTAACCACATACTATTTCCCATAACAACTCTAGCGTCACCGAACCTTAAGTGTGTAGACCCTACGAATTCGGGAACCATGCAGACATGACCGAGACAGTTCTCCGGCCAATAACCAACAGCGAGATCTGTATACCCATGTTGACTCCTCCATGTTCCATGATGATCTCATCGGATGAACCAGGATGTCGGGGATTCAATCAATCCCGTATACAATTCCCTTTGTCAATCGGTATGTTATTTTCCCGAGATTCGATTGTCGGTATCCCAATACCTCGTTCAATCTCGTTACCGGCAAGTCACTTTACTCGTTCCGTAATGCATGATCCCGTGACTAACTACTTAGTCACATTGAGCTCATTATGATGATGCATTACCGAGTGGGCCCAGAGATACCTCTCCGTCATACGGAGTGACAAATCGCAGTCTCGATTCGTGCCAACCCAACAAACACTTTCGGAGATACCTGTAGTCCACCTTTATAGCCACTCAGTTACGTTGTGACATTTGGTACACCCAAAGCATTCCTACGGTATCCGGGAGTTGCACAATCTCATGGTCTAAGGAAATGATACTTGACATTAGAAAAGCTCTTAGCAAACAAACTACACGATCTTGTGCTATGCTTAGGATTGGGTCTTGTCCATCACATCATTCTCCTAATGATGTGATCCCGTTATCAATGACATACAATGTCCATGGTCAAGAAACCATAACCATCTATTGGTCAACGAGCTAGTCAACTAGAGGCTCACTAGGGACATGTTGTGGTCTATGTATTCACACATGTATTACGGTTTCCGGTCAATACAATTATAGCATGAACAATAGACAATTATCATGAACAAGGAAATATAATAATAACCGTTTTATTATTGCCTCTAGGGCATATTTCCAACAGTCTCCCACTTGCACTAGAGTCAATAATCTAGTTCACATCACTATGTGATTGTAATGAATCCAACACCCATTGGGTTTGATCATATCTCGCTTGTGAGAGAGGTTATTAGTCAACGGGTGTGAATCTTTCAGATCCGTGTGTACTTTACAAATCTCTATGTCATCTCCTAGATGTAGCTACCACGCGCTATTTGGAACTATTCCAAATAACCGTTCTACTATATGAATCCGGTTTACTACTTATAGTCATCCAGATTAGTATCAAAGTTTGCATCGATGTAACCCTTTACGATGAACTCTTTTACCACCTCCATAATCAAGAAAATTCCTTAGTCCACTAGTTACTAAGGATAACTTTGACCGCTTTCCTGTGATCCATTTCTGGAGCACTCTTGTACCCCTTGACTGACTCATGGCACGGCACACTTCAGGTGCGGTACACAGCATAGCATATATTAGAGCCTACGTCTAAAGCATAGGGGACGACCTTCGTCCTTTCTCTCTCTTCTGCCGTGGTCAGGTCTTGAGTCTTACTCAATACTCACACCTTATAACACAGCCAAGAACTCTTTCTTTGCCGATCTATTTTGAACTCCTTCAAAATCTTGTCACGGTATGTGTTCATTTGAAAATACTATTAAGTGTTTTTGATCTATCCTTATAGATCTTGACGCTCGATGTTCAAGTAGCTTAATCCAGGTTTTCCATTGAAAAACACTTTTCAAATAACCCTATGTGCTTTCCAGAAATTCTACATCATTTCTGATCAACAATATGTTAACAACATATACTCATCAGAAATTCTATAGTGCTCCCACTCACTTCTTTGGAAATACAAGTTTCTCGTAAACTTTGTATGAACCCAAAATCTTTGATCAAAGTGTATATTCCAACTCCGAGATGCTCACTCCGGTCCTTATAAGGATTGATGGAGTTTTGCATACTTGTTAGCATCTTTTAGGATTGACAAAACCTTCTGGTTGTATCACATACAACCTTTCCTCAAGAAAATCGTCGAGGAAACAATGGTTTTGACATCCTATCTGCAAGATTTCATAAATAATGCAGTAACTGCTAATACAATTCCAACAGACTCCTAGCATCACTACGAGTGAGAAAGTCTCATCATAGTCAACTCCTTGAACTTGTCAGAAATCATCTCAGCGACAAGTCGAGCTTTCTTAATGGTGACACTTACCATCATTGTCCGTCTTCCTTTTGAAATCCATCTGTACCCAACAGCCTTACGACCATCAAGTAGTTCTTCCAAAGTCTACACTTTGTTTCCATACATGGATCCCCTCTCGGATTTTATGGCCTCGAGCCATTTGTCGAAATCCGGTCCCACCATCGCTTCTCCACAACTCGTAGGTTCATTGTTGTCTAGCAACATGACCTTCAAGACAGGATTACCGTACCACTCTGAAGTAGTACGCATCCTTGTTGACCTACAAGGTCTGGTAGTGACTTGATCCGAAGTTTCATGATCACTATCATCAGCTTCCACTTCAACTGGTGTAGGCGCCACAAGAACAACTTCATGTGCCCTGCTATGCACTAGTTGAAGTAACGGTTCAATAACCTCATTAAGTCTCCACCATACTCCCACTCAATTCTTTCGAGAGAAACTTTTCCTCGAGAAAGGACCCATTTTTAGAAACAGTTAATTTTGCTTCCAGATCTGAAATAGAAGGTATACCCAACTATTTTGGGTGTCCTATGAAGATGCATTTATCCGTTTTGGGTTTGAGATTATTTGGATGAAACTTTTTCACATAAGCGTCGCAACCCCAAACTTTCAAGAAACGACAGCTTAGGTTTCTCTAAACCATAGTTCACACGGTGTCATCTCAACGGAATTACGTGGTGCCCTATTAAAGTGAATGCGGTTGTGTCTAATGCTTAACCCATAAACAATAGTGGTAATTCGATAAGAGACATCATGGTATGCCCTATATCCAATAGGGTGCATCTATGATGTTCGGACACACCATCACACTATGGTGTTCCAGGCGGTATTAGTTGTGAAACAATTTCCACAATGTCTTAATTGTGTACCAAACGCATAATTCAGATATTCATCTCTATGATCATATCATAGGTATTTCATCCTCTTGTCACGACGATCTTCAACTTCACTCTGAAATTACTTGAACCTTTCAATAATTCAGACTTGTGTTTCATCAAGTAAATATACTTAGCATCTACTCAAATCATCTGTGAAGTAAGAACATAACGATATCCACTACGTGCCTCATCACTCATTGGACTGCACACATCAAAATGTATTACTTCCAACAAGTTGCTTTCTTGTTCCATCTTACTGAAAACGAGGCTTTCAGTCATCTTGACCATGTGGTATGATTTGCATGTCTCAAGTGATTCAAAATCAAGTGAGTCCAAACGATCCATCTGTATGGAGTTTCTTCATGCGTACATACCAATAGACATGGTTCGCATGTCTCAAACTTTTCAAAAATGAGTGAGTCCAAAGATCCATCAACATGGAGCTTCTTCATGCGTTTTATACTAATATGACTCAAATGTCAGTGCCACAAGTAGGTGGTACTATCATTACTATCTTATATCTTTTGGCATGAATATGTGTATCACTACGATCGAGATTCAATAAACTATTCATTTTAGGTGCAAGACCATTGAAGGTATTATTCAAATAAACTGAGTAACCATTATTCTCCTTAAATGAATAACCGTATTGCGATAAATATAATCCAATCATGTTTATGCTCAACGCAAACACCAAATAACAATTATTTAGGTTTAACACCGATCTCGATGGTAGAGGGAGCGTGCGATGTTTGATAACATCAAACTTGGAAATATCTCCAACACAAATCGTCACCTCACCTTTAGCTAGTCTCCGTTTATTCCGTAGCCTTTTATTTCGAGTTACTAACACTTAGCAACTGAACCGGTATCTATTACCATGGTGCTACTAGGAGTACTAGTAAAGTACACATTAATATAATGTATATCCAATATACTTATGTCGACCTTTCCTGCCTTCTTATCTACCAAGTATCTAGGGTAATTCTGCTCCAATGACCGTTCCCCTTATTACAGAAGCACTTAGTCTTGGGTTTGGGTTCAACCTTGGGTTTATTCACTAGAGCAGCAACTGATTTGCCGTTTCATGAAGTATCCCTTCTTGCCCTTGCCCTTCTTGAAACTAGTGGTTTCACTAACCATCAGCAATTGATGCTCCTTCTTGATTTCTACTTTCGCGGTGTCAAACATTGCGAATAGCTCATGGATCATCATATCTATCCCTGAGATGTTATAGTTCATCACAAAGCTCTAGTAGCTTGGTGGTAGTGACTTTGGAGAAACATCACTATCTCATCTGGAGGATTGACTCCCACTCGATTCAAGTGATTGTTGTACTCAGACAACCTGAGCACATGCTCAACGATTGAGCTTTTCTCCCTTATTTTGTAGGCTAAGAAACTCGTTGGAGGTCTCATACCTCTTGACATGGGCACGAGCGTGAAATCCCAATTTCAGCCCTTGGAACATCTCATATGTTCCGCGATGTTTCAAAAACGTCTTCGGTGCCTCAATTCTAAACCGTTTAGTATTACACAATGAACTATCACGTAGTTATCAAAATGTGTATGTCAGATGTTCGCAACATCCACAGATAACGTTTGAGGTTTAGCACACCGAGCGGTGCATTAAGGATATAAGCCTTCTGTGCAGCAATGAGGACAATCCTCAGTTTACGGACCCAGTCCGCATAATTGCTACTATCAACTTTCAACTAAATTTTTCTGTAGGAACATATCTAAAACAGTAGAACTAAAGCGCAAGCTACGACATAATTTGCAAAGACCTTTTGACTATGTTTATGATAATTAAGTTCATCTAATCAAATTATTTGATGAACTCCCACTCAGATAGACATCCCTCTAGTCATCTAAGTGATACATGATCCGAGTCAACTAGGCCGTGTACGATCGTCACATGAGACGGACTAGTCATCATCGGTGAACATCTTCATGTTGATCGTATCTACTATATGACTCATGTTCGACCTTTCGGTCTCTTGTGTTCCGAGGCCATGTCTGTACATGCTAGGCTCGTCAAGTTAACCCAAGTGTTTTGCATGTGTAAATCTGGCTTACACCCGTTGTATGCGAACGTTAGAATCTATCACACCCGATCATCACGTGGTGCTTCGAAACAACAACCTTCGCAACGGTGCACAGTTAGGGGGAACACTTTCTCGAAATTTTATGAGGGATCATCTTATTTATGCTACCGTTGTTCTAAGAAAATAAGATGCAAAAACATGATAAACATCTCATGCAATCAAATAGTGACATGATATGGCCAATATCATTTTGCTCCTTTTGATCTCCATCTTCGGAGCGCCATGATCATCATCGTCACCGGCATGACACCATGATCTCCATCATCATGATCTCCATCATCGTGTCTTCGTGAAGTTGTCTCGCCAACTCTTACTTCTACTACTATGGCTAATGGTTTAGCAATAAAGTAAAGTAATTACATGGCGTTATTCAATGACATGCAGGTCATACAATAAATTAAGACAACTCCTATGGCTCCTGCCGGTTGTCATACTCATCGACATGCAAGTCGTGATTCCTATTACAAGGACATGATCAATCTCATACATCACATATATCATTCATCACATCCTTTTGGCCATATCACATCACACGGCATATGCTGCAAAAACAAGTTAGACGTCCTCTAATTGTTGTTGCAAGTTTTTACGTGGCTGCTATAGGTTTCTAGCAAGAATGTTTCTTACCTACGCCAAAACCACAATGTGATATGCCAATTTCTATTTACCCTTCATAAGGACCCTTTTCATCAAATCTGATCCGACTAAAGTGGGAGAGACAGACACCCACTAGCCACCTTATGCAACTAGTGCATGTCAGTCGGTGGAACCTGTCTCACGTAAGTGTACGTGTAAGGTCGGTCCGGGCTGCTTCATCCCACAATACCATCGAAACAAGATAGGACTAGTAAGGGTAAGCATATTGAACAAAATCAACGCCCACAACAACGTGTGTTCTACTCGTGCATAGAATGTACGCAATAGACCTAGCTCATGATGCCACTGTTGGGGAACATAGCAGAAATTCAAAATTTTCTATGCATCACCAAGATCAATCTATGGAGATTCTAGCAACAAGAGAGGTAGAGGATGAGCATCTTCATACTTTTTAAGATCGCTAAGCAGAAGCGTTACAAGAACGCGGATGATGGAGTCATACTGGTGGTGATTCAAATTGCGGAAGATCCAATCTAGCGCCGAACGGGCGGCACCTCCGCATTCAACACACGTACAGCCCGGGATGTCTCCTCCTTCTTTATCCAGCAAGGGGAGAGGAGAAGTTGGGGGAGAAATCCGACAGCATGACAGCGTGGTGGTGGTGTAGCTCGTGGTTCTCTAGCAGGGCTTCGCCAAGCACTACGGAGGAGGAGGAGGTGTTTGAGGAGGGAGAGGGCTGCGCCAGGGGAAGGGTGCGGCTGCCATCTCTCTCCCTCACTATATATAGGGGAAAGGGGTGGAGGAGGCGCCTTAGGGTTCCCTAGGGGATGGGTGGCGGCCACAAGGGAAACCCTAGATGGGTTTGGGCGCCCCCACCCCTAGGAAACTTGCCTCCCAAGCCGGGAGGGGCGGCTGCCCTAGGGGAGGCGCCCCCACCTCTCCAGGTTACGTGAGAGGGGTTGGGAGGGGCGCACAGCCCCTTAGTGGGCTGGTGTGCCCCCTCCCCTTGGCCCATAAGGCCCCCAACGCTTGTCGGGGCCTCCAAAACACCTTTCGGTCACGCTGGTCGTCACCCGGTACTCCCAGAACAATTCCGGACTCCAATACCCTTCGTCCAATATATCGATCTTCACCTCCGGACCATTCCGGAGTTCCTCATCACGTCCGGGATCTCATCCGGGACTCCGAACAACCTTCGGTAACCACATACTATTTCCCATAACAACTCTAGTGTCACCGAACCTTAAGTGTGTAGACCCTACGGGTTCGGAAACCATGCAGACATGACCGAGACAGTTCTCCGGCCAATAACCAACAACGGGATGAGGATACCCATGTTGACTCCCACATGTTCCATGATGATCTCATCGGATGAACCACGATGTCGGGGATTCAATCAATCCCGTATACAATTCCCTTTGTCAATCGGTATGTTACTTGCCCGAGATTCGATCGTCGGTATCCCAATACCTCGTTCAATCTCGTTACTGGCAAGTCACTTTACTCGTTCCGTAATGCATGATCCCGTGACTAACTACTTAGTCACATTTAGCTCATTATGATGATGCATTACCGAGTGGCCCCAAAGATATCTCTCCATCATACGGAGTGACAAATCCCAGTCTCGATTCGTGCCAACCCAACAGACACTTTCGGAGATACCTGTAGTGCACCTTTATAGCCACCCAGTTACGTTGTGACGTTTGGTACACCCAAAGCATTCCTACGGTATCCGGGAGTTGCACAATCTCATGGTCTAAGGAAATGATACTTGACATTAGAAAAGGTCTTAGCAAACGAACTACACGATCTTGTGCTATGCTTAGGATTGGGTCTTGTCCATCACATCATTCTCCTAATGGTGTGATCCCGTTATCAATGACATCCAATGTCCATGGTCAGGAAACCATAACCATCTATTGATCAACGAGCTAGTCAACTAGAGGCTCACTAGGGACATGTTGTGGTCTATGTATTCACACATGTATTATGGTTTCCGGTCAATACAATTATAGCATGAACAATAGACAATTATCATGAACAAGGAAATATAATAATAACCATTTTATTATTACCTCTAGGGCATATTTCCGGCCAACACAATTATAGCATGAACAATAGACAATTATCATGAATAGTGTATCAGCACCGAGAGAAGGACCAGTGGTGCCGTGGAGAGGATCAGCGATGGCGCGGTGGCGGTGGTGGCAACGGGCAGCGATGGGCTTGGTGGTGGTGATGACATGGTCGAAACCAAGCTAGCTAATACCAAGTTGGTAGAACTAGGGTTCTACCGGGTCTAGGTCGGAGGTTGTAGGGTAAGGAGGGAGCTGGTCGTGGACGAACACGCGGACGCCGGTGGCTGGGCGCCGTCGTGGGCGAGGAGGCGGCAGCTGAGAGGGAGATGGCGCAGGGAAGGAGGCGGCTAGGGTTAGGTCTCCCGGCTCCCTAAAGAATCCGAGCAAATATGATTGCTTCTTGCTTGATTAGATTGATACATGTCCTCTCCTTATATAGAGAGGTTTACTTGACTCCTAAGCAAACAATAAGATAACCGGGCTAAGCCCCTAACAACGATAAGATAACTTGGGCCACAACCCACTGGGCTAAGCCCGTAATATGACGGTCATAACAAAATTAAATGCCAACCTAATGAGTAACAAATGAAGGCAAGCGAAATGACAATCAAGAAAAAAGAAGTTGAATGGTCTCTTCTTTATTGCAAAATGCTCATAGCTTACTAACGTTCTAACTAAACTTGCTATATTATCTTTATGGAGAACAAATTGAACACAATAGTTGTGCAAAAACGGATACTATCAAATAAAGAATTCATTGCTAACAAGTAATCAATTGTTGCTTTAGTACTCAAATTTCAATATATTTGATTTCTCAGTTATAGTTACGAGGAACAGAGTCAAGATTGTAGATAAGGACATAGGAGAAAAAAGAACGAATAAGATGTTCTGTAAAGGCAACCAACCACATTTATATCATACATATATACTAGACCATGATGGCGCGCGTTGCTGCGCCCGTCCATTTTAACTATAGACTGGTCAGAATTCATAAATATGTGGAGGTAAGGCAAGCGTTGTTCACCTATTCATTTTATTTGTAAGGACAATATAGGTATTTGGAAAAAGTTGTACGATAAGGTTTGTACTAAAATCTGAATGATGCAAATTGATATACATAGAGCAGTTGCTCAATTCAATACTTGATGCATTAAGATAACGTTTGTGCTAGGTGGAATAAATTAGATCTTGCAAAACCATTAAATCCGACTAAAATTATTACGTAACACGCCATTATTGTTTGATGCAAGCTCTAGTGAAAAAGAAAAACACAAAATATCTTAGGCTAGATTCCTCTTGCCCCATAGTGTCGCCTGGGAGCCCTCCTAGGCGACATGGGAGGCGATTCCTCTCTGCCGCGAGAGAGCTCTGCCTACTCCTTGAACAACTCAATGTGTGAGCTTCCAAGAAAACATGAGAAAAAAATTCCAAAACAATAGGTCATTCTTGGTTAGTTTATATATATAACTGAACCCAAAAGTTCAGTAACATACTTCGGTCAGTACAATTCCATTTGGGAGCCTCCTGGATAAACATTTCAAAAGCAACAATTACCTACAGTCCTAATGAGGAATAAAGTTCAGTTTCTACAGGAGTTTTCTTAAGAAGAAACCTCTTTAGGTTTTGAAGTTCAATGTTCTTTACGTGATGATATGCAAAATGACAAACACATCTCAGTATTCATCAAGTTTCACAAGCATTTAGGCATTATGATTGGCAGCAGTTATCCTAAATATTTGAAAATATCTGCTTTCATTTCCTACCCAAACACCAATCACATAACCATGAAAATGGATGCTGATGTACCAGAGTAGAGTTTCAAATTCTGGTTAACTTCAGATAACTGGGACTGCAGTTGTTAGAACATTAACATATTGGGGGGCATAGGAAAGTTCAAATGGGGTAAAACAGAAAAAACTAAAAACATGATTACTGCAGATTTCCACATTACATAAACCTGGAAATTGTTAGCGTCTGAATTGAAGTTCCGTTCAATGAATGGGAAAATAATTTGACATCAAAACTTTCTCGTTAGGACACACTGCATCTCTTGCTCAGTGACACACGGACACTGATGTCATTATGTGTCCAGACTGCAAAAGCACGTATACTGGTATACACACTGGTCTCCTATGAAATTTGCTTTATACTCTCAACATAAAGAAATATAAGAGTGTTTAGATCACTAAAGTAGATTAGAAATAAAAGTAGCAGATAGTGACTAATAGACTATCTACAGAAATAATATTCTGTTGGTCACGTTAAGCATTTTCCCATGGATTTATGTATATGAAATCGAGAGTTTGAAGCACAAATGCCATAAAGTAGCAGAAGATTACAAAAAAATTTAGTGATCACTCTGAATTGTACTATGCACTTTGTCAAAGAATACCGCAGCAAGCCAACAAAGTGTTACCATTACCAATCTGAGCAACTGCCAAATGCGAGGACTGAAACATGATGCTCTTAGGCAACAAATAACTGAAGTTCAAATTAGCGCCTCGTCTTGCAAATGGCTATCCCCTTAATCTTCGTATCCAGCGGAACAGAACCAGCCAATTCACTAGAACCGAGATCGGATCTGTAAGGTAGAGAACACACACTTATATTTCTAGTACAAAGAACAGTATCAAAAAGAAAATCTAGCATTAGATGAATAATTAGGGGGAAAGGGGAGGTACGAACAAGGGACAACAGGAAGAATTGGAAAGGCGAATTAGCGACCTATGTTTCTCCTACGGCTACCAGAGAAGGTTTTGCAAAAGTGAGGGTAGTGAAGAAAGAGCAGCAGGACGGTGGAGATTATATAGACGCCCATGGACGGTAGGAAGAGCGTGAATTGACATTGGTAACTGACCATATATTATCAGCAGGCAGAGAGTGGCTCGCATCGATTATCATTATTAATGGAGTCTGGTTTACTTCCTCAATCAACTGCCGGTGATTCAAGTCCAAACGACAGTCGACATCACCATGCAGAACATGAAGGAACCGAAGCAGCTGCAGGTTGGAGAAAAGAAACACACACCTTAATTTGTCACCGGTGAGTGGCCCACTTCACTCGCGATGAATGCTCTGGTAACTGATAGTTGATTGCTTCCTTTAGAGCATTTCCAATAGATGGTCCAAATGTAAAAATAACTAACTTTTGGACCGTCAGGGGCAAAAAATGCTGCTCCAACAGACGGTCCATATGCAAAAAAATTGGACCGCGGCCTCCTCATGATGTAAAATGCAACACCTCGCGATGCAAATATACATCACGAGATGCATCTGGTCCAAAACCAGCCGCCGCCCGTGAACGCCCAACCACCACTTCATTTCCGTTCCCGCCTGTCCGCCGCCGCCCCGCCGCCTCCACACCCCACCGCCGCCCCGCCGCACGCCGCCCGCATCAGATCCGGCGCCGCCCCGGCCCCCGCCGCTGTTTCCACACCGCCCCACCGCCCGCCCGCCGTGGATCTGGCCCCGCTGCCCGCCGCTATTTCCACGCCGCCCCGCTCGTCGTAGCTCCATCTGCCATCACCCTGCCCCGCTCCGCCCCGCCCGCCGCCGCCCCACATGCTGTCGCCGCCCCGCACACCGTCGCCGCCCTGCACGCCGTCGCCGCCCCGCCCGCCTCCGTCCGCCACCGCCCCGGCTGCATGCCTCTCCACCGCTCTCCAATGGTGCCGAAGAAGAAGTTGAAGGGCAAGTCGGGCTTCTTCGGCGTGAGGCAGAAGCCCTCAGGTAACTGGGGTGTGGAGTTCACCGACGCCGGAAGGCGTTGGTGGATCGGCACGTACCCCTCCGCCCACGAGGCCGCGCGTACCTACGGCGTGGCGGTGTGGCGTGCCGAGAGGCCTCGGTCGCATCTCAACTTTCCAAAGATCGAGAGTCGGGCGGTAGCGGAGATGCTTGTGCCGCAGGGCATCAACATGAAGGAGATCACAATGACAAAGAAGAAGACGAAGAAGCCGTCGGTTGTCGTCAGTGTTGGCGAGACCGATGAGGAGGCGATGGCGAGGTTTGCTCGGGAGCATTCGGAGTACATCCAGGCCGAGATGGAGCACTACTGGAAGCGTGAGCCGGAGCAGAAGCAGAAGGGGCCGAAGAAGGAGGATGAGGCTGGTCCCTCGACGGTGATCCCCATCGAGTCCTCTTCCGAGGAGGACTGGGCAGACTACTCGGAGGAGGAGGAGGAGGAGGGGTGTGACGACCCGACGAAGGATGAGTTCTGGGAGCAGTTTCGTAGCTCTGATGAGGAGTAGTTTTATCTAGTAGTTGAAGTTGATGTATGAAACTATGTTGAATTTGATGTTTGAACTATGTTGAATGGACTAGTAGTATGTCGTTTTACATCTTCATTTTGGACCATCTATTGGAGTTGCTCTTTTGGACCATCAATTTGGACCATCTGTTGGAGTTGAGCTTTTTTCGGAGCCCCAAAACACACTTTTTGGTGGTCCAAATTTTACATCTTCGGTTTTGGACCGCCAAATTTTGGACCATCTATTGGCGATGCTCTTAACCCCATCGAGTTAGTTTCAATCCTCTGCTTCACCGAAGAGTCGAGCATCGCTTCATCTGTGCCTGCATCAACATGCAGTTCTCGAAGCATTTCGGCATGATCTCTCTCCTCGACTGGGAAGGCCGTGCGATTTGCAATCTGACCTCACCTACAACCGTGCGACCCCGTGGCTCGTTTAATTTTTCTGAGCGCAGCGACCGGCCGGGTCTACTCCTCTCGACGAAGAAAGTTCCACTTCCGGTGGAAACGAGCCGCGCGACATAGTTAGATCTCCAAGGATTATGACAGGTCGCCGGCCCAGTGAACAGCAGACCATGGATTTTGTTACGGGAGCAGCGATCCAGCCCATGTAGCGCGAGCTGTACAACAAATGAAGCCCACGCGGATTTGGAGGGACATCCAACGACCAGATTGGCCCAAAACTTGAGATCCGATGGCCGAAACCACTGATGGCCTGAGAGGGCAGGAAAAGTGCATGGTTGTAATGTATCTAAATTTCATGATAACTAGTAAGAAAATGGATTTTTTTATAAACTTTAAAATGTTTGATTTGATTGCTAAAAGGATGTAAGTATTAGATCAAAGTATGTTGGATACTCTCGGTTATGTTACGATGCTTTGACAAGCCAACTGGGTTGGCACGTGCTTTTGGTTTGGTGCGTATTTTCTGATGAAACATGAACCTCGTTAATTAGAAATAGAGTTTACATCCACAATACCGATTATGGAGGGGCAGTAAACGATTGATTATGACAGGAAATCGGCAAACAGCCCCCTGACTTGGGCAGAAGGGGTGCCCCCCACAAAAACGGGGCCGCGGTGACCAGGCCGGGGCGACACAGTACAATAGAGTTATAATTCACTAGTTATTCTACACACTCATCAAAGCTAAACAAACTCAGAGGTAGGCCTTGAACAAAAATACTAACCGGCAGGAAAAACGGAGGGTCAAATTTGAATATACTACAAAGATAGATCAAATATAGTAGTCGGTCTATGATTACCTTTGGTCATCTTTCATCATTGGGACAAGCTATCAATGACTGCCCTATTTTAGACATGCATGTAATAACCATCGAGCTGAGCCCAAAAATAGATATCACTAACACCACCAAAGAGGTTGATCAGTGTTAAGGCTCATCACTGACGCCTGGTCAATGATGAGGGGCCTGTGCTATTCAGATTTGTAGTAGTGGCCCATGAGATATGTCATGATAGCTTAGCTATGATTTTAATAATGGTTTTCTTACCACATGAGGAAACATGTTTGCCACCTCACTCAAATAATATATCCTTGTGAACTCAAATTTTTCCTTGTGCGTCTTGCCTTCTAGAATTGACAACCCCACTATTTGGCCTCGAAGGCTTCTTGTTGCACCGGAGAACTATCTTACCACCTTATGTTTATGAGGTGGGAAATTCTCCCAAATATGTAAAGAATTTAGTCATGTTAATGAGTTGTCTAGTCCCTCCTACAAATGCTCAATCACTAACATGATGTGATTTGCCTGACCTTCTTAGGATTTGAAACAATAGCAAGCTATCATCTACAAAGTGGAAATGTGATATACCTGGCACCTGACGACACACCTTTACATGATTCATATTCCCATTTGTGCAATACCCCGAGAAGAGCTTATTGACCATCATCCACACGCAAAAGCATAAAAAGGATATTGGGTGTGAGAGATGGTGCAAATGAATTCGAGATGGCTTTGTTTGATTGAATATCTCAAAGTGTTCATACATGCCATAATAAATTGTATACACTTGTGAGCAAAACCTATCTTTTGCATTATAAAGTACATATATTTCCCAATCCAATCCACTATGTCATAGGCTTTTTAGAGGCCTAACTTGTAGGTACAAAACCCTAGATTAGTACTTGTCTTCATAAAATGTTGATATTCAAAAGCTGTAAAAGCATTCTCAATGATAATATACCCTGGAACTAAGGCACTTTGATTCAGAGAAAATGATACCACCGAGGATTGTCCACAATCTATTCACTGGACATTTTTGTCACAACTTTGTAGAGGGTTTAACACAAACTTATCAGACTAAAATCTTTCAACTTCACATGATTGTCAATATTTACGATTAGCAAAATAGTAGTATGTTCAAACCCCTTGCCAATATGCTAACTGAATTAAAGAAGCATTCCACCAGTACAATTACCTCATCTTCCAGTGCTACCCCATTGAGTTTGTGAAATTTCTCTATGAAAGCAATCTAGACCAGGTGCCTTTACTGAACATATTTGGAAGAGATTCGTGTCAAAGCAGAGATCGTGTCCCCTTATTACAGGATTCTCATCAATACGAGAGTGGGTAACCCAACCGTGCCTTTGGTATGACTCCCTAATTGAAAGCGAGTCCCAAACGGTTACGGGGAGGGCTCTTGGCATTCAGCCTCTTTATAAAGAGACCAAGGCTCGACTCCTTTCTTTTCAATTCAATCGAATCCGCCCCTCGCCTCGAGTTCCAACACCCAAAGCTCCAGTTTTAGGCGCTTCGGACCTTCGATGATGTCCGGCTCCGACCTTCAAGGCCGGTGGATGCCTTCCTCCGTTACGGAAGAAGACGTGCGAAAGATGAGAGATGCCAGGTATCTAACCGGCGAAATCTCACATAGGCTGCCTGCTCAAGGGCAGGCCATTCCACTCCCCATCCCGGTGAGAGCGTGGTGTTCACATCTCACTTCCTTCGGGGGCTAGGCTTCCCGATTGATCCCTTCGTGAGGGGACTTATGTTTTATTACAGGCTGGAATTTCACGACTTAGCTCCGGAGTCCATCCTCCAAATCTCATCGTTCATTGTCGTGTGTGAGGCCTTCCTCCATATTACTCCTCACTTTGGATTGTGGCTTAGAACCTTCAAGGTGGAACCGAAGATGATCGAGGGGCAGCACGCTGAGTGCGAAGGAGCTATCATAAGCAAGATGTCCGATGCTCCATGGACCGAGGGCTCTTTACAAGAGGAGTTCGGCTTATGGCAACGGGACTGGTTTTACATCACAGCCCCCAGGGGCACCACATGGGTGGCGCCACCTGCTTTTCGCTCGGGTCCCCCACCAAGGCTAGCGTCATGGGTCAACGAAGGGCTTATCTGGGGGCCGTCCAAAGATGTGCCCTTGCTGCAGGACCGTATTCGAGATCTCCTAGACAGAGATATCAACTTGACCGTAGTGGCGCAAGTTATGCTGATTCGCCGCATGCTGCCCTGCAAACGTCACCCTCTCCGCCTGTGGGAATTTAATCCGAAGGGACCGCGAGTCCTCCAACACTTTATGGGCATGACGCCCGTGGAGATGTACAAATTGTTCTTCGGATCACAAGCAAGGTGTCCGGACTTGTCCGAGGACGCAGGTCTGAGTTGCAATCGCCCGGATGCCCAAGTAAGTAGCCCCGTATTTGGACACGCCATCCGTATTTTCATCATAAAATTGCCCTTAACAGAGCTATCCTTTGAACAGGAGTGGATAGTGAAGGCAAAGCTTATCAGGTGTCCAGCCCCCCTGCCTGATACCGCGCCGGATCCCGTGTTAACCAGGATGCTGGAGATTGTGCTTTCGGCAGAAGGTGAAGAGGGGAACCAAGGAGCTACCGCCTCCGCGAAGGAGGCTGTCAGGAAGGGAGGAATCGAGAATTCCCCCAACCAGGGAAAGAAAAGGACTGCCTCTGAAGACCCGGAGGGGATGGCCTCAAAATGGGGGAAGAAATCTTCGCCAGAGGATCCAGCACCGGAGAATGCCCCGGCCGCATTGCGCCCCCAAGGGGATCAGCTCTCCCTCGAGCCGTAAGTAAAGAGAGGGGTTCCAAAATGAGTGACATCCCTGTTTTATTTCTGAGGAAGATAACCGAAATATTACCTTGCAGTTCGGATCTCGACCCTTCTCAGCAGAGCTCATCTTCAGGGGATCTTCGTCCGGAGATGATGGAGAGCGAAATGCCTCCCCTAGCTGCACTGTCTTACAAGGCAGGCGACCCCGAGGTGTCGTCTCGGAGGGTTTCTCCAAGTCCGGACCCTGAAAAAGGTCGTCAGGCTAGTCCGGCACCCTCTAGTGCACGGTCGGAGGGGCTGAAGGATCCGCTCGGGCGAGCGTCCATCTCAGAAGAACACCGTATGTTGATGAAATGGTGATTGGAAGGATTTCATCCGTGGAAAGCGGATTGTACGAGGCCACCAGGAGTTTACTGACAGGCTTTGAGGTACGTGAAAAGGTGTACCTTTTGGTAGAGCCGCATATATAAAATGCGCCCTGTATAAATAGTAGACCCTGAGACTCTGTGTGTTGTCAAAAGTGACGGCGCACAGAGGATCATAACCCTAGGTATAATATGCCACCTTTTTTATGAAGGTGGCGAGGCGTTCGGTGGCTAGCCGGACTGATGAATCTGCCGAGCTAAAGTGGCAACTTGTCGTAGCAGATGCCGACATCGCGCTCGTAAATAAGCGGCTAGACGAGGCACAAGGTATGTTCCAAAGACATCAGATAAGAGGAGTTCGATGCTCGTGTCTTATAAGATATGTGCTTAATGTAGACGGTGCTGCTGCTGTGGAGAACCTTTGGGCGGAACTTGCCCGAGCCAAGGAGCAAGCAAGGAAAAGTGATGTGGCTGCCGTTAAGGCGGCTGGAGAGCTAAAAGCTGAACAGGCTGCTCACTGCCAGAGCAAGAAAGTAATAGTCGAGATGGCTATAAAATTGAAGGATGCTGCCGACTGCTATAAATTTCTTGAACAAGAAGATAGGGCGGCTCAGAAGGACCTTGAAAAGATCACTGCCGAGGCCAAGGATACTCGCTCTGCAATGAGAGCTATGAAGGAGGAGCTACGTCAGGCCGGAGATATCACGGCTGGAAAGCCCTATATGCTGCGGATGAAGTTCGGGGATCCTAAATATGCTCCGTTAGACCGGCAATGGAGTGCGGAAAACACTTATCTAGATTTGGCAGCGAGTGCGGCAGACGCGACTGAACACTTCCGGGGTCGAGGTGACCATGAATTGGAAGAACTTTTTTGGTCGCAGTTCCACAATCCAGAACGCCCACTTTAGGTATCCGACAGTTTGGCCGCCTGGGCGGAGCTGAACAGGTTATCCGGACTCGCCATGAGGTATGTTGCGAGTCGTCTGTGGCTGGAAGAGCCAGAGCCGAAGAGTTATTTTAGCTTGGTGCAGCAGTTCCTTGGTTCGGTGCCGCATGTTGATGCAATGAAGAGGTCGGCGTGCATAGAGGGTGCACAAATGGCTCTTGCCCGTGTCAAAACATACTGGGTGGATATGAAGGCCAGTGTTGTTGCATCTCAGGATTCGGACGAAAGCCGAGTACCTGCCAAGCACTACTTTGAGGAAGTTCTTCAGGGCGCTCGTTTAATAGAGGCGCAGTGCTCGAAGGATGTTGTGTTCGAATAGCATGTGCTATTGTAAAACAAATATTTTGATAGAATATAAAAGCTTTTTATACTTGTGCTTGCAAGAATTATAATGCCTCATGTGCGGCCGTTAATGTATATGTGTATATAACCTGAAAGATGGCAGTCGTTGGCTTCAGCCCCCATGCATATAATGCGGGGGTGTTTGTAAAAAGGCGCCTTTTCACACTTAATCCAACGTCTCGGTCCTATAAAGGAGGTGATAGCGCAGCGAACTAGGCAACCGGACTATAATGCTTTATCACTTTCACTTAGCCATAGGAGTTTGACAGTGGGGCTACTAAATAGCCCCTAGGGGCACCGCGCTCGCCCGAATTCAGGGCGCGTGTGTGCCTGACTGGGAAGCGGCCCTTCGTTAATGCGGAGGAATCCTAAAGATTCCGAAAGTCAGCGAGTGGTTGATCAGTCTCTCGCTATATCATGACAGTCAGTTTTCGGCTTTCTCTACTGAGGTGCTCGCCTGGCCGAACCGGGGCACAATCGCAGTAGTTCTCCTGGTGCCGCCTTAGCCGATAGAGCGCAACATAAGGCAGCAAAACACAGGAGCCGGGCAAACCCAACATTTGACCAAAGACATGATTCGGAGCTGATGCATATAAGGCCAAACTCGCAATGCCGAACACTCCCTAAGGTATTCGGTCTTTATGAAAATGGGTCGAACAAAAGCCCTTGGTAAGAAGCCCCTGGTGCCTAGGAACGCGCAAAATTCTGGCGTGGCCACATGCCAAGACGCCAGACAGTAAAAAAGGTTTACGCAGGGTCTTAATCTGAAAAGAATCCTTAAAACGGGTCCCTACTGCACGTCTGCGCCTGTGCCTCCGTTGTGCCGTATCCTGGACGGGTGTAGCACGGTGTTCGTCTGCGAAACAGAGGAACTTAGTGAAAAATAATCGTGCGAGAAATCTATATTAAAATAAGCAAAATATAATACAGAGACATGAGTGGAATTGAGCCGTATTGTCTCCTGGTGTAAACACGTGGAGCCCCTTGTACAGGGTTATGCGGCTACTAAGCCTTTGTACGTTTACGCCGGACTCGTCGAGCCGTGTCCGGGGTAGTAAAGCTGGTTTAGTGTGCGGCTGTCAAGGCAGCCACACCATTATCCGCACTTTGGGGATCACTTGATATTTCCCTTTAATGAGATGATGCCTCGTGGACCGGGCATTTTGAGTGTGAGGGATGCATAATGCGGTATTGCGTTAAATGTGGAAGGTTAGCTTTTCACTTCGGAAGTTGTCGGGTGAGCCGAACATGACTTCTAATGAAAGGGAACCCATACTCTGGGTATCTGGGCCCGGCGTGACTCCTTGAAAGGAAGTGTTGCCATGGCGAATTATTGCTGGGTTTACCCCAGTTTGCGGATTGTGTCCTGATATAACAGGTTTAGGTCACTGCCGTCGTCCATTAGGACTTGTGTAAATTGGAGTGCGTCAATAATCGGATCCAAGACCAAGGCAGTCCAGCCTGCGTTCCAGATACATCTGGAGTAATCCTGATGATCGAAGGTGATTGGCTGTGACAACCAGTGGCGGGGCTCCTCTGGGGCAGGCCGTATGGCGCGGATCGTAGGCGCCATTCTATTTTTCCCTTTTGTCACCTGAAGTGAATTTACTGTTTTGACATCTTGTGGGAACTTCTTTTGTTCTCCGGTCTTCTGCTTGTGGGGTGCGTCGTCATCCTCGCTTGGTGTGTCGAGCCCCTTGTGTTCGGCGTTGAGTTTGTCGGACTTCTTGAAGACCCAGCAATCTCTGTGGGCGTGGTTTGCAGGTCTCCCGGGAGTACTATGGATTTGACATATTTTGTCCAAGATTTTGTTGAGGTTAGATAGCTCGTCCCTGTCATCTTTGGGGGCGGCTTTTTCTGATTTTGCCGAGAGCCTTTGAATCCGGCGTTGACTGCCGCGCTCATCGGGCTGTTATCCTTGATCCGATGGTGTTCTTTGTTACGGAGCGGTTTCCCATTTCCATCTCTAAGTTCGGATGTACTTGGGTCGCTGGTGCTGCTTCTTGCCAACCAGCTATCCTCTCCTGCGCAAAAGCGGGTCATGAGGCTTGTTAATGCGGCCATTGTTCTTGGCTTTTCTTGGCCAAGGTGTCTGGCGAGCCATTCGTCTCAGATGCTATGTTTGAAAGCTGCTAGGGCTTCGGCGTCCAGACAGTCGACTATCTGATTATTTTTAGTAAGAAATCTGTTCCAGAGTTTTCGGGCTGACTCTCCGAGTTGTTGAGTTATATGACTCGGATCATCTGCATCCAGAGGTCGTACATAGGTCCCTTGAAAATTTGCCCGGAAAGCATCCTCGAGCTCTACCCAACTTCCTATGGTGTTTTTGGGAAGGCTTTTAAGCCAATGCCGGGCTGGCCCTTTGAGCTTAAGGAGTAAGTATTTTATGGCGTGAAGGTCATCTCCTCTGGCCATGTGTATGTGGAGGATATAATCCTCGATCCAGACTCCAGGGTCTGTTGTTCCGTCGTATACTTCTATGTTTACGGGCTTGAATCCCGCTGGAAATTCATGATCCAGTACCTCATCGGTGAAACATAGGGGATGTGCGGCGCCCCTGTATGTAGGTGTGCCGCGATGTTCGGATATTTTTTGCGTTGCATTGCTCACTGGAGCTTGCTTTCTTCGCCGGTAGATGGATCTGGTTGGAGCGGTTTTTGATGTGAATCCTTGGGCGGATCGCGTGCCGTATTGAGTGCGGCGCCCTTTGTCGCTTGAGGTTGATCATGGGGTCGTCTATCCGACCTGGTGGTTTCCTTGTTTTTTGACTGTGGGGGCTCTAAGGCCTCTTCATCAAATTCCGGTAGTAATTTCCGCTTCGGATAGCTCTTTGTGTGATGACTGTTGTCGTACTTGTGTGCGGTATTGAGTACTTTGCCCCATCTGATTCTGAGTGCATCTTCCGCTGTTTTGAGCTTCCGCTTCTGCTTTTTCAGGCTACACACAGTGGCGACGAGCCTTTGGTGGAGGTTCTGGTGCTCCAGCGACTTGTCCGGCATGAGGTCGTCCGGACTATTATCTTTGCCGGGGACGGATTGTTCGGTTTGTCCGCCCCGTTTGGACGGTTGATCGATGGCATGTTCGTCTTCCGTTGATTCACCCTGCTCTATGGCTGGGTCTCTGTCGAGGTGGGGCTTGGCGCGGCGCTTACGCCACCGCTTTGATTGTTTTTCGAGGGAACGATCCTTGGTTGCGCCCTTTTGATCCTCGTCGTTGCTTCTTTTAGGTGTGTCCACCATGTATACATCATATGATGAGGTGATTGTCCGGTGCTCTATAGGCTCTGGTTCTCGATTGTCTCCTTCATCGGCGTCCATACCGTCGATGTCTTCGGAGTCGTAGTCGATCATGTCGGTTAGATCGTCGATAGTGGCTATGAAGTGGGTGGTGGGCGGGGTTCGAATTTCTTTGTCGTCCGCATCCCAACCTCGCTGACCATAGTCCGGCCAGGGCTCTCCTGACAAAGAGAGAGACTTTAGTGAATTCAGGATGTCGCCAAAGGGCGAGTGCTGAAAGATGTCCGCGGCAGTGAACTCCATGATCGGAGCCCAATCGGGTTCGATCGGAAGGGGTGCGGGAGATTCGGAGTCCGGAAAGGAGTCCGGCACCTTGGAGTCACAGGCCTCACAAAGGACTAGGCCGGTATCCGGCTCGATCGCCATAGAGATTGCGGCTCCTGGGGCGGTGTCCAACCGTCTGTCCCCGACTGGCGTGGTCGGCTCCGAGCTAAGGGTCGGAGCAAACACCTGAGCGGCGCTCTGGGCGCTGTCCGGCGGCAGAGCTAGATCATGCCCATCGTGATAGTGCGGCGCGCTCGGCCGTGGCTCGAATCCGTTGAAGATCAAGTCCCCGCGGGTGTCGGCCGTGTAGTTTAAGCTTCCAAATCTGACCTGATGGCCAGGGGCATAGCTTTCGATCTGCTCCAGATGGCCAAGCGAATTGGCCCGCAGTGCGAAGCCGCCGAAGACGAAGATCTGTCCGGGGAGAAAAGTCTCACCCTGGACCGCGTCGTGGTTGATGATCGAAGAAGCCATCGGGCCTAAAGGTGACGACACAGAGGAACTCTCAATGAAAGCACCAATGTCAGTGTCAAAACCGGCGGATCTCGGGTAGGGGGTCCCGAACTGTGCGTCTAGGCAGATGGTAACAGGAGACAAGGGACACGATGTTTTTACCCAGGTTCAGGCCCTCTCGATGGAGGTAAAACCCTACTCCTGCTTGATTAATATTGATGATATGGGTAGTACAAGAGTTTATCTACCATGAGATCAGAGAGGCTAAACCCTAGAAGCTTGCCTATGGTATGATTGTTGTTCGTCCTATGGACTAAAACTCTCCGGTTTATATAGACACCGGAGAGGGCTAGGGTTACACAGAGTCGGTTACAATGGGAGGAGATCTTCATATCGAATCGCCAAGCTTGCCTTCCACGCCAAGTCCCATCCAGACACGGGACGAAGTCTTCAATCTTGTATCTTCATAGTCCCGGAGTCCGGCCAAAGGTCATAGTTCGGCCATCCGGACACCCCCTAATCCCGGACTCCCTCACCCGTGTTTCAACTCTTCTTCCTCCTCTCTTCTTCTTCCTCCTATCTTCCCCATCGTCGGCTGCACACCATTTTCCCCCGCTCACTGCTCACCCGCCCGCGCCATCTTCCTTGGTAGCTCGCGCATACCATATCCCCCCACTCACTGCTCGGCCACACGAGGAGAATCTTCTTTGCTCGCCCGCCCGAATCCACTTCCCCGCTGGCTCCAGGCACCGAAAACCCCAATGGAAGAACTGACTGACACGCAGAGCCGCGATTGGAATTCCCTCCCCGATGTTCTCTTGGAGCAGATCTGTAATCATATGGACCTACTCAGCACCGTCCTTCTGGTCCCATGCTCGGTGTCTTTGTACCATCTACTCGTTTGCAACCGGCCAACTCTTTTCAAGACACCCTGCTTACTGATGCCCGATCCTCACAGGTGGCTCAGACACCGACTTGACGATCCTACGGAGGTTGTCGTGGTGCCCCTCGACCTACTACCACTACCCGTTCACCTGTCCTTCATGCGCGGCCACTACTGGGCGGGCATGAAGGCCAACTGGATCGTCCTCATCCACCAATCCAGTAGTCTGTGGCGTCTCATGGATATCTACACTGAGCGAGGGATCACCCTTCCATTGTTGGATACTGCCGCCATTGAGCCTTGCGACCCGCCGGATACTCCTGCCTACTACGCACGAGATGTGTCAAGCTTTTGGCTTGACCTCTATTTGCTGAAAGTTGTAATCTGCGAAGTGCCCACACCATCAGAAGACTACATGGTTTACAAGCTCATTGCCTTGTTCAACATGGGATTAGTCTATCTAGAATATGGTCACCATACATGGTTATGGCTCATCGTCAATCCTGTTGAGGCAACATTTATGTCTGATGATATAGTGCACGATGGCATCGTTTATGCGGTCGACGCACAGATTGGCTGCCTATACTGGTGGAATCTATCATCGTGTAATTGTTCTATCTCATCTCATCTTTACCTTATGAATATGACTACCTGTTCATTGTTACAAATTTAGAATAGGTAGTATGTCTATAACCACATCATTGCTATATGTTCCTCTCATTTCCTAGATTTTTATGACCACACATGTTATTGTTAGAGTTGATATGAGAACAATTGCGGCATCTAATGATTGTTAGAATAGATATTATGAGCATAACATCATGATTGCTATATGTTACTCTCATTTCCAAGATTTTTATAACAACGCATGTTATTGCTTAGAGTTGATATGAGAACAGTAGTAGTAAGTGCTATGGTAGAATATGAGTAGGCTCTGTCATAGTTGTTTTCCTCTCATTGTTACATGATGTTTGAACCATGACGTATTGCTAGAATATGAAATCCATTGGCTTATTTTTTTTTAACTTGGGGTATGATTATGACCACGACATTGCAATTCTCTGTCTATGATATGTGTCACTGTTATAATAATCTTAATTCCACACATACTCTGAACATGATTGTTTATTTTTATCCTTTTGGTCTCCAATTTGAATTGTTGCAGCAGACGCAAATGCGCTGGCCTTCATGATTCCAGGACCTGGAATCATACCAGCCGATGGGTGGTGGTTTATCGCTCGTTCAGCTGACAGAGGTCATTTGATGCTCATTCGCACATATAAATTGACCAAACCATTACATCAAACCACATGCAGTACAATGCATGGGGCGTTCGTGACATTGATGACTATGGCTGCTTCATGTTCACGAAATATCCCAGCTCCGTTGGGCCAGGTGTATTCAACTGGAGGCGGGTTTACAGCCTCGGCAACCACTCCATGTTCCTCGGGCTCAATTATCCGATCATCCAACCAATCATCGATCATATCACCGGCGATGATTACCGTGCTATGCAACTTCCATTCGCCAGGGGGGACTGTGTTTACACATCATACCATGGGTTTCATGAATCACCATATCCAGAGATTCGTCGACACAGCTTGTTGCCAGATAATCTTCAGTGTGTGAAAGGCATCAAGCTTCCATGCGATGGATGGCTTTTGCAAACCCGACATGCGGCGATGTGGTTCATGCCAACATCAAATATGCACAACTTGATTCGTGCTGATATCTAGACTGAGCCATGTATGCTGCTGCTGTAGCACGACCCTCTTTTGTTGGATATTATGTACTATTGTTAGTTTGAAGCACTCCTTTGGTAAAATGTGACACTAAATATGACTAGTAAGTAGTACTGTAGCAGTACTACTATACGTCGGTCAAATTATTCATCATGTCCATACATTGAATTGACCTGACAACATGCTGCACGTGAGGTGACACAAGAATCCCGGCGGCGTGTTCGGGTATTCTAGACTTCAGATTTGGAGTACCACTTATCTGTCGAAATCTTTCATCATTCACTTAAAATAGTCGATTGATCATACATGGAGTACCATATAATTGGAATTAACCGATGCAAGTCGAAGAAGGATTGGACGATGCTGCCGGCTGGCGTCAAGTTCGATCCCACGGATCAGGAGCACCTTGAGGCCAAAGTGAGTGCTGACAGCGCGAGATCTCACCCTCTCATCGATTTGTTCATACCAACCATCAACAGTGAGCACGACATATGCTACACCCATCCTGAGAAACTTCCAGGTAAGACACCGATCGACCGTCTACTTGCACAAACATATTCCTTTGTTTATAGCTCTATTTTTCTTTTTAGACGCAGACCTGGTGAAGCAATTACAATTTGAAAGTTAATAAAAAGTGAAACAAGTGACTGCAACATGCCAAAAATGTTATGAAAATGCCAACTACGTACACTAAAACCTGTATTCGACAATACTACAGGTATCACACTGAGTGTCCTAAGCAAGCATTTCTTCCAGCGCAATTCCAGGGTGTTCAAAAGGGGCACGTGGACACGTCGCAAGATACAGTTGGAGTGCGGCATGCACGCGATGTGGCACAAGACCGGCCATACCTTGCCGGTGATGGTCAACGACCGGCAGACGGGCAGCAAAAAGGTTCTGGTGCTGCACACCAACAAGAACTTTGACCAGCAGAGGACCAACTGAGTGATGCACCAGTACCACCTCGAGGACCTGGAGCAATAGAAGGAGTGGGAGCTGGTCCTCTGCAAGATTTTCTACCAGACGAACACTAGGGTCAGGAGTAAAAAGATTATAAGTTAGTTTGGTATTGGTACTTGTACTACCTTGTCGTCCGCCAGTTGGTATTGTTGTTAATGATCTTTTGGTATGAACTTGGCATTTGCTTCCAACCATCATGCCGAGGGTCCAGGTGGATACAAAGCTGAATCATTTGTTTCGAAATGAATTTTCAGGCACCTGATTTTTATTTGATGGGTAGCATAAGCACCTGCCGTTCGAATTCCCAGTTCTCCAAATTTTTTGAAACAAGTGCATGCACTTATTATCATGATGAAAAAACAATATCCCTGCTGCATCCCAGCTATCAGTCTGTACTTGCAGAATTCTCTCGTTTATTGAGCATGTATATTGTTTTTCCAAGTTGAGCAAGTTTCAACTGGGTTGTAGACTGCCCAGGCTTGGTTTTGTTTTTAACAGGCCCAGCCCATGACGACAACGGGGCACAAAGATCCAGCATGCATCTACTGGCCTCTGGCCCATGATACCTACTACACAACCTTCTTCTTGTAGACGTTGTTGGGCCTCCAAGTGCAGAGGTTTGTAGGACAGCAACAAATTTCCCTCAAGTGGATGACCTAAGGTTTATCAATCCGTGGGAGGCGTAGGATGAAGATGGTCTCTCTCAAACAACCCTGCAACCAAATAACAAAGAGTCTCTTGTGTCCCCAACACACCCAATACAATGGCTAATTGTATAGGTGCACTAGTTCAGCGAAGAGATGGTGATACAAGTGCAATATGGATGGTAGATATGAGTATTTGTAATCTGAAAATATAAAAACAGCAAGGTAACTAATGATAAAAGTGAGCGTAAACGGTATTGCAATGCTAGGAAACAAGGACTAAGGTTCATACTTTCACTAGTGCAAGTTCTCTCAACAATAATAACATAATTGGATCATATAACTATCCCTCAACATGCAACAAAGAGTCACTCCAAAGTCACTAATAGCGGAGAACAAACGAAGAGATTATTGTAGGGTACAAAACCACCTCAAAGTTATTCTTTTTGATCTATCTATTCAAGAGTACATAGTAAAATAACATGAAGCTATTCTTTCCATTCGATCTATCATAGAGTTCATACTAGAATAACACCTCAAGACACAAATCAACCAAAACCCTAATGTCACCTAGATACTCCATTGTCACCTCAAGTATCCGTGGGCATGATTATACGATATACATCACACAATCTTAGATTCATCTATTCAACCAACATAAAGTACTTCAAAGAGTGCCTCAAAGTTTCTACCGGAGAGTCAAGACGAAAAGGAGTGCCAACCCCTATGCATAGATTCCTAAGGTCACGGAACCCGCAAGTTGATCACCAAAACATACATCAAGTGGATCACGTGAATATCCCATTGTCACCACAGATAAGAAAGGCAAGACATACATCAAGTGTTCTCAAATCCTTAAAGACTCAATCCGATAAGATAACTTCAAAGGGAAAACTCAATCCATTACAAGAGAGTAGAGGGGGAGAAACATCATAAGATCCAACTATAATAGCAAAGCTCGTGATACATCAAGATCGTGCCGAATCAAGAACACGAGAGAGAGAGAGAGAGATCAAACACATAGCTACTGGTACATACCCTCAGCCCCGAGGGTGAACTACTCCCTCCTCGTCATGGAGAGCGCCGGGATGATGAAGATGGCCACCGGTGAGGGATTCCTCCTCCGGCAGGGTGCCGGAACATGGTCCCGATTAGTTTTTGGTGGCTACAGAGGCTTGCGGTGGTGGAACTCTCGATCTATTGTGTTCCTCGGAGGTTTCAGTATTTATAGGATTTTTGGCGTAGGTTTCACATCAGGGGGGTCGCCGGGCTGTCCACCAGGAAGGAGGCGCGCCCTAGGGGGTGGGCGTGGCCCCCACCCTCGTGGGCAGCCCGGCACTCTTCTGGCCCAACTCTTGCACTCCAGGGGCTTCTTTTGGTCCATAAAAATTCGTCAAAAATTGGCACATCAATAGGACTCCGTTTGGTATTCCTTTTCTGTATAGCTCAAAAACAAGGAAAAACAGAAACTGGCATTGGGCTCTAGGTTAATAGGTTAGTCCCAAAAATCATATAAAATAGCATATAAATGCATATAAAACATCCTAGATGGATAATATAATAGCATGAATACTTCATAAATTATAGATACGTTAGAGACGTATCAGCCCGCCAACGTTAGTTGTATTTTGTCTTACAACATCCGCCGGCAGTTTTTTTACTGAATCAAACACATAGCCTAGTTCTATTTTCCTCTTGAAACGCATGTCCTACATCCGTTTTCTATTCTCTACCTATAGTTTTACTAGTTCATATACACGTATCATTATATTGAAAATACATAAAATTCCCTTTTCATATTTACATCCTTAATTTTGTTGTTGTTTTCCCTCCCGGTGCTGATTTTTTTACCACTAGTTTTCCCTTAAACCAACTCAATTGTCCCACGTCTTATTTGCTTACAAAAACAAAACGATTTTTTTGGCAAATCAATAAGTTCTTAAAAAAATGTTTATTATTTCGGCCGATGCTACCTCTTGAGCACTATGTTGGATTTCCCCGAAGAGGAGAGGATGATGCAGTAAAGTAGCGTAAGTATTTCCCTCAGTTTTTGAGAACCAAGGTATTAATCCAGTAGGAGACCACGCGCAAGTCCCTCATACCTGCACAAAACGATAGCTACTCGCAACCAACGCTTAGGGGTTGTCAATCCCTTCACGGTCACTTACGAGGGTGAGATCTGATAGAGATAATATTTTTGGTATTTTTGGTATAAAGATGCAAAGTAAAAAGTAAAAGCAAAAGCAAGTAAATAAAGTGATGGAGATTGATATGATGAGAATAGACCCGGGGGCCATAGGTTTCACTAGTGGCTTCTCTCAAGAGCATAAGTATTCTACGGTGGGTGAACAAATTACAGTTGAGCAATTGACAGAATTGAGCATAGTTATGAGGTTATCCAGGCAATGATCATGTATATAGGCATCACGTCCGTGACAAGTAGACCGAAATGATTCTGCATCTACTACTATTACTCCAGTCATCGACCGCTATCCAGCATGCATCTAGAGTATTAAGTTTAAAACAGAGTGTAGGACCTTGAAGTATGTCTAGAGGGGGGGGTGATTAGACTACTTGACCAATAAAACCTTATCCTTTTCCCAATTTTAGAGTTTGGTAGATTTTAGCTATTTTAGGACAAGTCAAGCAATCATCACACAATTCAAGCAAGCATGCAAAGAGTGTATAGGCAGCGGAAATTAAAGCATGCAATTTGCAAGAAAGTAAAGGGAAGGGTTTGGAGGATTCAAACGCAATTGGAGACACGGATGTTTTTGGCGTGGTTCCAATAGGTGGTGCTATCGTACATCCACATTAATGGAGACTTCAACCCACGAAGGGTAACGGCTGCGCGAGTCCACAGAGGGCTCCACCCACGAAGGGTCCACAAAGTAGCAACCTTGTCTATCCCACCATGGCTGTCGCCCACGAAGGACTTGCCTCACTAGCGGTAGATCTTCATGAAGTAGGCGATCTCCTTGCCCTTACAAACTCCTTGGTTCAACTCCACAATCTTGTCGGAGGCTCCCAAGTGACACCTAGCCAATCTAGGAGACACCACTCTCCAAGAAGTAACAAATGGTGCGTTCATGATGAACTCCTTGCTCTTGTGCTTGAAATGATAGTCTCCCCAACACTCAACTCTCTCTCATAGGATTTGGATCTGGTGGAAAGAGGATTTGAGTGGAAAGCAACTTGGGTAGGCTAGAGATCAAGATTCATATGGTAGGAATGGAATATCTTGGCCTCAACACATGAGTAGGTGGTTCTCTCTCAGAAATGGTAACTTGGAAGTGTAGGTTTAGTCTGATGGCTCTCTCCACGAATGAAGAGGAGGTGGAGGGGTATATATAGCCTCCACACAACATCTAACTTTTACACACAATTTACCAAACTCGATGGGACCGGATCGTTAAATTCGGTCGGACCGATTTAGTAAACCTAGTGACCGTTAGTGATTTTCGGTGGGACTGACATGCATCTCGGTGAGGCCGATTCGGTTAGGGTTAGGGCATAACGTAATCTCGGTGAGACCGATTACACAAACTCGGTGAGACCGATTTGGTAATAAGCTTTCCAGAGAGTTGGTCAGGTAAACTCGGTGGGACCGATTTGCTCTTTTCGGTGAGACCGAAATGTTACAAAAAGGAAATAGAGAGTTTACATTGCAATCTCGGTGGGACCGATCGCTCACTTCGGTTAGACCGAAACATTACGAAGGGAAACAGAGAGATTGCAACCCCATCTCGGTGAGACCGAGATCCCTATCGGTAAGACCGATTTGCTTAGGGTTTGTGGCAGTGGCTATGACTTTTGGAATCGGTGGCGTCGGATAGAAAGAATCAGTGTGACCATTTTGGCTTTGGGTTTAGGTCATTTGTGGATGTGGGAAAGTAGCTGAGGGTTTTGGAGCATATCACTAAGCACATGAAGCAAGAGGCTCATTAAGCAACACCTCATCCCTTCTTGATAGTATTGGCTTTTCCTATAGAATCAATGTGATCTTGGATCACTAAAATGTAAAATGAAGAGTCTTGAGCTTTTGAGCTTGAGCCAATCCTTTGTCCTTAGTATTTTGAGGGATCCACTTTCATCATCCATGCCATGCCATTCATTTAGCTTTCCTGAAATAATAGTCTTGGAATAGCATTAGCTCAATGAGCTATATGTTGTTATGAATTACCAAAACCACCTAGGGATAGTTGCACTTTCAATCTCCCCTTTTTGGTAATTGATGACAACATATAGATCAAAGCTGCGACAAATGATAATAAAATTTAAATAACATCGTCGCTTTGAGAAGTATGTGATAAGCAAGAGCTCCCCCTAAATTTGTGCATAGTTTTAGATTTGCTTTGGACTGCAAATGCACAATGAATTAGGCTCATGGGTTACTCTTCCATGTCACATACATCTTGGTGGAGCGCTCAAAATAATGAACAATGAACACATGCACTCATCACCAAGCATAGTGAGTGATCACATAAGATAGATAGGATAATATTAAGCATGCATAAGTGTAGCTTATGATCAAACACATGATCATCAATGTCTCACAAGCATGATATCTCAACCAAAAGCAAACAAAGATTGGAAAAAAACACCAAATAAAGCAAGAGAGAACAAAAGCAACACTCTCTCTCTCTCGAAGCCTATGATCTATACATTTTTCTCCCCCTTTGGCAACGAGTTACCAAAAAGTTCATAGAAAATGCATAGTGCTAGATCGACTCTCAGGCTTGATCTTCTGGTGGTGGTGTCCTGATAACTCCAAGGACGAAGGCTTCAGTTGATGTAGAGGGTGCTAGAGTTGATGCTGAAGCTGGTTGCACTGGAGCTGAAGGGGCAGTAGCTGGTGCTGAAGTTGTTGCTCTAGTGTCTGTCACTGGCACTGCAACTAACCTCTGGGCTCAGGGCACTCTAGCAAACACATTGGTGGTAGTCTTGCCCTTCCTCTCCTGCATGTCATCCTGCAGCTGCTCCACAACTGACTGAATCTCAGTTACCTTGACATCTAGATCATAGAATTTTTGTTCCATGATTCTTTCCAGGCTCTCCTGGTTTTGAGTTAGGGTGGCCAACCCCTTCTCAATCCTCAGAGATGATGCTATCAAGTAACCAAGCTGCTCCTGTTTGGTTTTCAAGAAATATTCAGATGCCTCCTCTTGAGTTGGCATCTTGGCAGCCTTCTCCCTCTTTGCCTTCTCCTTCTTCTCCTGAGCTTGAACTGATTGTGGATCATCTTCATTCATGACAACCTCATTGTCCTCAAAGTCTGGATAAAGTGGAAAGTGTTCCTTATCCAACTGATGTTTTCCTGTGCCCATCTTTGAGTTTATCAATTCTTGAATCTGAGGTGCATATCCACAGCTCCTCTTCTGATCTGCTGCAGTCCTCTTGATTGTTTCAACTATAAGGCTCATGACTTTGAATTTTTGTGGCACATCAAATAAATGCAACATATTGATGGCATGCCCTCTGATCATGTTGTGGTCACCTGACTTGGGCAACAAGGTGTGCCTCAGAATCCAATTTATGTTTGGCAACCCTGACAGCAGAAAGTGGACTGATCCAAAAGTGAAAGTCTCTAGGGCTTTGTCTGGGATCTCCTTTACATGTGTGCCATGGTATTGTGTCCCATTTTCTTCTTGGCATATACATCCAGATCATCATCATTTTCCTTTGGGGCATTTATCAGTTCTGCTCATTCTTCTACAGTGGATTGGTACCTTGTACCTTCAGACATCCAAACTATTCTTCCATCTGGGTAAAAGTGTGCTGTGGAGTAGAATTGCATGATAAGCTCATCATTCCGGTTTGTGAGCTTTTGCCCAACAAAATCTACAACTCCACAAGAAACAAAGCTGTCTTGCACTCCAGGATAGTGCTGTTCATTTTCCTTGATGAATTTCCAGTCAACCCACCTCATGTCACAGACTATGGGCTTCTTGTCCAACAGAATTGTCTCATAGAAGTCCTGTTGTTCCTTTGTGTGGAACCTGTAGTCAATAGCAGTTCTTCTCCTTGTGGCATATGGATCTGCCATCCTCCATATCCTCAATCCTGAATCTTTCCTGATTCTCATGTCCTCAGCCACAGGATGGGCATCATTATGATCTGGTATCCTTGGCTTGAGCTTCCTTAGAACCTGTCCTTCTTCATCTTCCTCCTCAGCAACCTCAGGCACTGGGGCCTTGTTCTTCTCAACAGCTGGAATACTCCTAGTATTCCTCTTTGGTGCAGACTTGGCGTTGGGGGCAGCTTTGGGTGCTTCCTTGGGCTTAGATGTTGCAGCCCCAGATTTAATAGCATCACCCATAAGCTTTGGTTCCTTTGGTGCTGGTGTAGAAAGCTCTTCCTCTTCCATCATGGAAGGTTGCCCAACAACTCTGGCCAGGGTCTTCTTGACCCTTTCCTTCCTCTTCTTGCTTTCATCAACTGGCTCTTTGGGATCAGGATTTTCAGGCAGTTGAGTTGATGCTCTGGCCTTGGGCATAGGTTGCCTTCTTGCAGGCCTTTTAATCTTCATGCCTGGCTTTATGTCCTTTGCTGATCCATATTCCTTCTTGAGCACCACTTTCTTGGAAGTAGCCTCATCTTCCTTAGCTTTGTAGTCCTCATCCTATGAATCTGAAGTTCTTTTCCTCCTTTGCCTAGTTGCAGCCTTAGGCAAATTGCTAGGAGTACTTCTGCTCCCTTCATCTGAAGTTGAGGGACTAGTGCCCTCACTCAAGTCTGCTCTTCTGACCTGTTTTGGCTGTCACTTTGATCAGACATACTACAAAAGCTGACTGCTGACCCTGTGAAGAGTTATAGATGAGATAGAAAAGATGAGCATCACAAAATGCAGAGGTTTTTGCAAAAGAATGACTCAAAAGTTCAGTCTTAGTTTTCCACAGAAAGCATTTCGGATCCACCGATTTTCAAACTCGGTGATACCAAAGCAGTTTTGGAACCTAACCCTAGCAGTCTCGGTACCACCGAACTGAAACTCGGTCCAACCGAGATCATCAGTTTAGGTTCCAAAACTGATGATCTCGGTTGGACCGAGTTTCAGTTCGGTGGTACCGAGACTGCTAGGGTTTCATAGAATCCTCAAATCGGTTGCACCGATTAGTAATTCTCGGTCAGACCGAGAGTCACTAGTGCAATGGCATAAGCCAAATCGGTGAGACCGAGTTTTTCAACTCGGTGGGTCCGAGATGGTTTCGGCGGAAACCTAACCCTAAAATTTTGAATCACATCTAATCTATGATCTACTTTGGCTGGATAGAAGAGTTTCAATTGTAGCAAGAATCAATATGAAAACAATGTGCCAGGAATCAGACGTGGATAGCACAAAGATTAAGTCCATACCCTAACTTGGCGGTGGACTTGCTACGGCGGCAACGGTGGGGGTTGAATTCCGTTGACGGCGGCGGAGACCAGCGACAGGAGGCTACTGGCGACGAGGAGACGATCCGGAGACCACATGGCAGAGCGAGCTGTTGCGCGGGCGAAGGGTTTCGGAGAAATTTCCAAAAATTTGCCCGTGGCTATTTATATAGCTCGACCCTGTCGGTGTGACCGAGTGGAACAACTCGGTGGCACCGAGATGCATAACTGTGTTCAGTTACAGCAAATCGGTGAGACCGAAAAGTTCAAATCGGTTGCTCCGATATTGAAAACTCAGATCAACTTGATGATCTCGGTAGGACCGAAATGGAAGGATCGGTCAGACTGAGAATCACTAGGAGGTTTTGGAAGTTTAAGTCTATGACGAATCGGGGACTCCGAGTGCCCCTCACACAGAGTGGTTCGAATCTGACTTGATCAAATTTTGTGATGTAGCATGAATAGAGTTTGTGACGAGAAAAGCATAGATAGCTAGAGAGGGTTCTTAGGCATTCTTGTCCATCCACTTGGCCAAAAGAAGAAAGAACCAAACAATCAAAACAACAAGTGGATGTCCTTGAATGAGTAAAATATGCACCAACATGCTCACACAATAAAATGGCAAATGAAATATTTGGCAAAGCATGCACAACCAATTCTAGCATCTATCAAACAATTGGCGATGACTAGGTAATCTATATATGAGTATATTGACTTAGGAGTCAAATGAGAACATTTGATCATAGGTCATACTCATCGTTTAAGCTCAAGTGGGGTTACCACTTTTACATAATGCATTAATGTGTTCACAACATTAGAGTTGCTTTGACTCAATTTTTTGAGTTAAGATCCCCCTAGATGTGAGATCCCCCCTTTAGAGGGATGAACTAACCTTGGGTTTTGTCGATGATGACTTCATGTAGGTGTTGAAGATGTAGATGCTCAATGTTGATGTAGATCATTTGGAGCAATCCTTTGGAATGAGTTGCACTTTCAACTTGCCTACATGGGTTAGTCCCACAAGGAACAAACAAGAATATCCATAGACATAGAGTGATGCACACACAAAATGATGTCCATGAAAACATTAGGTTACCTTGTCCCTTGCCTTACCAACAAGAGGGTTTGTGACTCCTTGAACTAGTGCAAGATGTGAAAGTTGATTGCACTTGTTCTTGCCAAAATGATATGAGTGAAGAATGTTGGCGGAGTCACCCTCAAGAACTATCTAGTTCTTCTTCTTCGGGATCCACATCATCTTGATGGGAATCCTTGGAGTTGTAGTTGTACTTGATGAAGTAGAACTTGACGTAGTCTTGGGGACCCACTTGAACGAGGCTTTAGGTGCTTCTTCAAATGCATCAATCTCTTCTTGAAGCTTGTCCTTGCCTTTGTTCTTGTGGTCTTGTGGTGGAAGATCATCTTGAGCTTGGTTCCCCTTGAAGGAAGTAGGATCATACTTCTCTTGTTGAGGAACAAACTTTGTCTTGGGGTATTGATCTTCTTCCCACTCAACTGCATTGGCGTTGAACTTTCGTTCAAAACCAACACCTTGAATCTTCCGGTGCCTTCCTTGCTTGCGTACAATTTCCTCGAATTGCTTACTCCCGGCAAGGCTCTTGTAAACACCTTTCTCTATAATTCCCTTCAATAAACTATTTTCTTGCTCAAGTGTAACTTGGCTAAGAGAATCATTAGTGGAATCAAGAGAACTACTAGAAGCAACAACATTGGATTTAACATTATTATTGTTACTACTAGAGGAAGTATCTTTCTTGTACTTGTTACTAGACTTGACTTGAGGCATGTAAGTAGATAAGAGTAAACGCTTGGCAATGTAAGAAGAACTTTTCTTGCGGAGATCATCATTGATTGCCTTTAAGAACTCATGCTCTTGCTCAAGATTGAGCTTTTCAAAGCGTAACTTCTCATGAGCCCTTAAAAGTTCTCGATGATCTTCGAAGATAGTTTCATGAGCCAACTTAAGAGTGTTTAGTTCTTTAGTTAGATGCTCAATTTTCTCCCTATCATTGTCATTCATTTGATTAGCATGATTAATTGATGTTTCATCATAGTATTCATCACTAGAGTTGTCAACAAGTAAATCATCATCCATAAGCAAGTCATCTTCATCACTATTGAAATCAACATACTCAGGATGTGTTACCTTTGGACCTTTGGCCATGAAGCATCTTCCAATTCCTTCATTTGGTGAATCAAATATGTCGTAGGAGTTGGTTGACACAAGTGCTAGACCGGCAACACCTTCATCTTGAGTAAGTTCGGAGTCGGAGTGATAGCTTCTCTCGGAGTGATTGTCGGAGTCGGAGCCGGATACCCATTCACCAACATGAGCTTGATGTCTTCGTTTTGTGTAGCTCCTTGATGACTTGTCCTTTCTTTCCGAATCCTTGCTTCTCCGTGAGGGTCTTCATTCATAACGATCATCTCTACTCCTCCTCTCTCTTGGTGGTGATTCTTCTCTTTTGCTTCTTCTTTTTGGAGAATCTTCTCTTCTTTTGTAGGGTGTCGTACACTCATTGGAGTAGTGTCCAGGCTTCCCACAATTGTAGCAATTGCGCTCTCGACTAGAAGATCTCTTGTCATGATAAGACCTTGACTTGGAGCTTCTTTCTTTGCTTCTACTCTTGTAGAATTTGTTGAAGTTCTTCACCATTAAGCTCAATTCTTCATTGAAGGTTTGTTTCTCGCTTGATGTTGTGGGGGCTTCACTTGAGGCTTTGTAGGCACCACTTGACTTGTTGTGAAGTTCCTCCTTATCCTTGAGTGACATCTCATGAGCAACAATTCTTCCAATGACTTCTGTTGGCTTGAGATTTTTGTAGTTTGGCATCATTTGGATCAATGTGCACACGGTATCATACTTTCCATCCAATGCTCTTAGAATCTTCTTGATGATGAATCTGTCGGTCTTCTCTTCACTCCCTAAGCCGGCAATCTCATTTGTGATAAGTGCAAGCCTAGAGTACATTTCAGCGACACCTTCACCATCCTTCATTTTGAACTTGTCAAGCTGACTTTGGAGCACATCCAACTTGGATTCCTTGACAGATTCGGTAACTTCATGCATATCAATCAAGGTTTCCCAAATTTCCTTTGCATTCTCAAGACGGCTGATTTTATTGAATTCTTCGGGGCACAATCCGTTGAAGATGATATCACAGGCTTGAGCGTTGTATTGCAGCATATTCAATTCTTCCGCATTCGCTTCACCGTTCGGTTCTCTCCCATCAAAGAATTCACCTTGCAAGCCAATACAAATAATTGCCCAAACGGCGGGGTTATGTCCGAGAATATGCATTTTCATCTTATGCTTCCAACTAGCAAAATTAGTACCATCAAAGTAAGGACCTTTACGGTGATAATTTCTCTCGCTAGACGCCATACTCTCCTAGGTTGTGAAACCAAGGCTATGACCACCAAAAGCTATGGAAATCAAAGCAAATGGAGACCAAAGCTCTGATACCACTTGTAGGACCTTGAAGTATGTCTAGAGGGGGGGTGATTAGACTACTTGACCAATAAAAACTTAACCTTTTCCCAATTTTAGAGTTTGGCAGATTTTAGCTATTTTAGGACAAGTAAAGCAATCATCACACAAATTCAAGCAAGCATGCAAAGAGTGTATAGGCAGCGGAAATTAAAGCATGCAACTTGCAAGAAAGTAAAGGGAAGGGTTTGGAGGATTCAAACGCAATTGGAGACACGGATGTTTTTGGTGTGGTTCCGATAGGTGGTGCTATCGTACATCCACGTTGATGGAGACTTCAACCCACGAAGGGTAACGGCTGCGCGAGTCCACGGAGGGCTCCACCCACGAAGGGTCCACGAAGTAGCAACCTTGTCTATCCCACCATGGTCGTCACCCACGAAGGACTTGCCTCACTAGCGGTAGATCTTCATGAAGTAGGCGATCTCCTTGCCCTTACAAACTCCTTGGTTCAACTCCACAATCTTGTCGGAGGCTCCCAACTGACACCTAGCCAATCTAGGAGACACCACTCTCCAAGAAGTAACAAATGGTGCGTTCATGATGAACTCCTTGCTCTTGTGCTTCCAATGATAGTCTCCCCAACACTCAACTCTCTCTCATAGGATTTGGATCCGGTGGAAAGAGGATTTGAGTGGAAAGCAACTTGGGAAGGCTAGAGATCAAGATTCATATGGTAGGAATAGAATATCTTGGCCTCAACACATGAGTAGGTGGTTCTCTCTCAGAAATGGTAAGTTGCAAGTGTAGGTTTAGTCTGATGGCTCTCTCCACGAATGAAGAGGAGGTGGAGGGGTATATATAGCCTCCACACAAAATCGAACCGTTACACACAATTTACCAAACTCGGTGGGACCGAATCGTTAAACTCGGTCGGACCGATTTAGTAAACCTAGTGACCGTTAGTGATTTTCGGTGGGACTGACATGCATCTCGGTGAGGCCGATTCGGTTAGGGTTAGGGCATATAGTAATCTCAGTGAGACCGATTACACAAACTTGGTGAGACCTACTTGGTAATAAGCTTTCCAGAGAGTTGGTCAGGTAAACTCAGTGGGACCGATTTGCTCTTTTCGGTGAGACCGAAATGTTACAAAAAGGAAACAGAGAGTTTACATTGCAATCTCGGTGGGACCGATCGCTCACTTCGGTTATACCGAAACGTTACGAAGGGAAACAGAGAGATTGCAACCCCATCTCGGTGAGACCGAGATCCCTATCGGTAAGACCGATTTGCTTAGGGTTTGTGGCAATGGCTATGACTTTTGGAATCGGTGGCGCCGGATAGAAAGAATCGGTGTGACCGATTTTGGCTTTGGGTTTAGGTCATTTGTGGATGTGGGAAAGTAGCTGAGGGTTTTGGAGCATATCACTAAGCACATGAAGCAAGAGGCTCATTAAGCAACACCTCATCCCTTCTTGATAGTATTGGCTTTTCCTATAGACTCAATGTGATCTTGGATCACTAAAATGTAAAATGAAGAGTCTTGAGCTTTTGAGCTTGAGCCAATCCTTTGTCCTTAGTATTTTGAGGGATCCACTTTCATCATCCATGCCATGCCATTCATTGAGCTTTCTTGAAATAATAGTCTTGGAATAGCATTAGCTCAATGAGCTATATGTTGTTATGAATTACCAAAACCACCTAGGGATAGTTGCACTTTCACAGAGCAACGCCTTAAGCAAGATGACATGATGTAGAGGAATAAATTCATGCAATATGATAAATACCCCATCTTGTTATCCTCGATGGCAACAATACAATATGTGCCTTGCAACCCTTTCTGTCACTTGGTAAGGTCACCGCAAGATTGAACCCAAAGCTAAGCACTTCTCCCATTGCAAGAAGTACCAATCTAGTTGGCCAAACCAAACGGATAATTCGAAGAGACTTGCAAAGATAACTTAATCATACATAAAAGAATTGAGAGAAGAATCAAATATTTTCCATAGATAAGCTAGATCATGAACCCCCAATTCATCGGTCTCAACAAACGCATGGCAAAAAGAAGATTACATCGAATAGATCTCCAAGAGAGAGGGGGAGAACATTGTATTGAGATCCAAAAAGAGAGAAGAAGCCATCTAGCTACTACCTATGGACTCGAAGGTCTGGAGTAAACTACTCACACTTCATCGTAGGGGCTATGGTGATGATGTAGAAGCCCTCTGTGGTAGATGCCCCCTCCGGTGGAGCTCCGGAACAGGCCCCAAGATGGGATCTCGCGGATACAGAAAGTTGCGACGGTGGAATTAGGTTTTTGGCTCTGTCCCCGATCTGTTGGGGGTACGTAGGTATATATAGGAGGAAGGAGTACGTCGGTGGAGCGTCAGGGGGCCCACGAGGCAGGGGGGCGCACCTAGGGGGAGGGCGCGCCCTCCATCCTCGTGACCACCTCTGGCACTTCTTTGACTAGGGTCCAAGTCTCCTGGATCACGTTCGGTGAGAAGATCACGTTTCCGAAGGTTTCATTCCGTTTGGACTCCGTTTCATATTCCGTTTCTTTGGAACAGTGAAATGGGCAAAAAACAGCAATTCTGGGTTGGGCCTCCGGTTAATAGGTTAGTCCCAAAAATAATATAAATGTGGAAAATAAAGCCCATTATAGTCCAAAACAATAGATAAAGTAGCATGGAGCAATCAAAAATTATAGATACGTTGGAGACGTATCAGGCATACCCAAGCTTAATTCCTGCTCGTCCTCGAGTAGGTAAATGATAAAAAAATAATTTTTGATGCGGAGTGATACTTTGGCATAATTCAATGTAAATCTTCTTAATTGTGATATGAATATTCAGATCCGAAAGATTCAAGACAAAAGTTCATATTGACATAAAAATAATAATACTTCAAGCACACTAATCAAAATAATTATGTCATCTCAAAATAACATGGCCAAAGAAAGTTCATCCCTACAAAATCATATAGTTAGGCTATGCTTCATTTTCGTCACACAAAGATGTTCCCAACTTCTATACCCCCGATGACAAGCCAAGCAATTGTTTCATACTTAAATAATCTCAAACTTTTTCAACCTTCACGCAATACATGAGCGTGAGCCATGGATATAGCACTATGGGTGGAATAGAATATGATGATGGGGATTGTGTGGAGAAGACAAAAAAGGAGAAAGTCTCACATTGACGAGGATAATCGACGGGCTATGGAGATGCCCATCAATTGATGTCAACATGAGGAGTAGGGATTGCCATGCATCGGATGCACTAGAGCTTTGAATGCTCAACAAAAGAAAACTAGTGTGTGTGCATCCAACTTGCTTGCTCATGAAGACCTAGGGCATTTGAGGAAGCCCATCGTAGGAATATACAAGGCAAGTTCTATAATGAAAAATTCCCACTAGTATGAAAAAGACAACTTATGAGACTCACTATATGAAAAACATGGTGCTACTTTGAAGCACAATATATGAGACTCACTACATGAAGAACGAGGTGCTACTTTGAAGCACAAAATATGAGACTCACTACATGAAGAACATGGTGCTACTTTGAAGCACAAGTGTGGAAAAAGAGATAGTAGCATTGCCCTTTTCTTTTCTTTTTTTTGGGCCTTCCTTTTTTTGGCCTTTCTCTTTTTTTGGGCAATGCTCTAATAATGATGATCATTACACTTCTATTGATTACAACATGAGGATTACAACTCGAAACTAGAACAAGGTATGACTCTATATGAATGCCTCCGGTGGTGTACCGGGATGGTGCAATGAATCAAGAGTGACATGTATGAAAAATAATGCATGGTGGCTTTGCCACAAATACGATGTCAACTACATGATCATGCAATGGCAATATGACAAAAGTAATGTATGTCATAATAATGATGAACGGAACGGTGGAAAGTTGCATGGCAATATATCTCGGAATGGCTATGGAAATGCCATAATAGGTAGGTAAGGTGGCTGTTTTGAGGAAGATATAGGGAGGTTTATGTGTGATAGAGCGTATCGTATCACGGAGTTTGGATGCACCAGCAAAGTTTGCGCCAACTCTCAATGTGAGAAAGGGAAATGCACGGTACCGAAGAGGCTAGCAATGGCGGAAAGGTAAAAGTGCGTATAATCCATGGACTCAACATTAGTCAAAAGAACTCATATACTTATTGCAAAAATTTAGAAGTCATCAAAAATCAAGTACTACGCGCATGCTCCTAGGGGGATAGATTGGTCGGAAAAGACCATCCCTCGTCCCCGACCGCCACTTATAAGGATGCACAAGCCAGGTACACTTCATGCTTCAAATTTGTTACACAACTTTAACCATATGTGCATGCTACGGGATTTACCAACTTCAACACAAGTATTTCTCAAATTCACAACTACTCAACTAGCATGACTTTGATATTATTACCTCCATATCTCAAAACAATTATCAAGCATCAAACTTATCTTAGTATTCAACGCACTCAAAAGAAAGTTTCACATATCTTGAACACCAAGTATATTAACATTAAGCAAATTACCATGCTATTAACGACTCTCAAAATAATCTAAGTGAAGCATGAGAGATCAAGTTTCTTTAAAACAAATCCACCACCGTGCTCTAAAAGATCTAAGTGAAGCACTAGAGCAAAAAATTATCACGCTCAAAAAGATATAAGTGAAGCACTATGAGCAAACTATCAAGCTCAAAATATATAAGTGAAGCACTATGAGCAAAACTATCAAGCTCAAAAGATATAAGTGAAGCACATAGAGTATTCTAGCAAATTCCAATTGGTGTATGGCTCTCTCAAAAGGTGTGTACAGCAAGCATGATTGTGGTAAACTAACAAGAAAAGACACAAATAATACAAGACGCTCCAAGCAAAACACATATCATGTGGTGAATAAAAATATAGCTCCAAGTAAATTACCGATGGAAGTAGACGAAAGAGGGGATGCCTTCCAGGGCATCCCCAAGATTTGACTTTTTGGTGTCCTTGGATTATCTTGGGGGTTCCATGGGCATCCCCAAGCTTAGGATCTTGCCACTCCTTGTTCCATAATCCATCAAAAGAATTCACCCCAAACTTGAAAACTTCACAACACAAAACTCAATAGAAATCTCGTAAGCTCCGTTAGTGAAAGAAAACAAAAGACTACTTTAAGGTACTGTAATGAACTCATTCTTTATTTATATTGGTGTTAAACCTACTGTATTCCAACTTCCTTATGGTTTATAAACTAATTTATTAGCCATAGATGCATTGAAATAAGCAAACAACACACGAAAAACAGAATCTGTCAAAAACAGAACAGTCTGTAGCAATCTGTAACTAACGCAAACTTCTGGAACTCTAAAACTTCTACAAAAATAGGACGTACTGGACAATTTGTTTATTGATCAGAAGCAAAAAGAATCAATGCAAAATCACGTTTCTGTGATTTATTGAATTTTTTCTCGGGAGCATAAAGTTTCTGTTTTTCAGCAGAATCAAATCAACTATCATCATAGCTTATCCTATAGGTTCTACTTGGCACAAACACTAATTAAAACATAAAACCACATCCAAACAGAGGCTAGATGGATTATTTATTCCTAAACAGAAGCAAAAACAAAAAACAAAAAATAAAATTGGGTTGCCTCCAACAAGCGCTATCATTTAACACCCTTAGCTAGGCATTGAGATTCAATGATGCTCACAAGAAAGACAAGAATTGAGGCACAAAGAGAGCATCATAAAACATGTGACAAACACACTTAAGTATAACATACTTCCTATGCATAGGCATGTTATAGGAAAACAAATTATCGTAGCAAGCAAAAACTAGCATGTGCAAGGAAGCGGAAAGGAAGAATAGCAATCTCAACATAACGAGAGGTAATTTAGTAACATGAAAATTTATATAACCATGTTTTCCTCTCTCATAATAATTACATGTAGGATCATAGGCAAATTCAACAAAATAGCTATCACATAAAATATTTTCAACACGATCCACATGCATGCAAAGTTGACACTCTTCCAAAATAGTGGGATTATCATTAACTAAAGTTATGACCTCTCCAAACCCACTTTTATCAAAAATTTCATAAGATTGAATATTCTCCAAATATATGGGATCTAAAGTTGACACTCTTCCAAACCCACTTTCAATGTTATTGCAAACAATATTATCAATCTCATATTCATCATGTGGATTAAATAAATTTTCAAGATCATAAGAAGAATCACCCCAATCATGATCATTGCAACAAGTAGTAGACATAGCAAAACTGGCATCCCCAAGCTTAGGGTTTTGCATATTATTGGCACAATTGACATCAAGAGAATTTATAGTAAAATCATTTAAATCATGCTTTTCGTTGAGGGAGCTATCAAGCATGGGTGCAATAGCAACGATCCAATTTTTAACATAAGGAACTGTAGCAAATTCGTCTTTATAAATATTGGCTCCATGGCCACAAGAATAGCAAGCATCATGTTCATCAAGGGATATTTCAATCAAATCATCGGAATCATCATTATCTATAGATTCATGCATATCATTATTTTCTTCCAAAGCAACGGTCATTCTTTCAATAAATTCTTGGACATAGACATTATGAGCAAGGTTTTCATTGCAATAATTAAGTATGACAGAATTTTTAGATTTGTTGAGAGTAAAATCATACTTTTCAATCAAAGAAGCAACTTAATAAGCACCCTTAAAAACGATAAATTCTTCAATTTGTTCGATATCATAGTAACTATAAACACCCTTTGCATAAGAAGATAAGATTTCATTATCATTGAACTCACATAGGTAGGGAAGGTGTTTTTAGGGTTCTTACAGCAACAAGTAAAATCACACATTTCACAAAGATTCCAAGAATAGCATAGCAAACTATTTATATGATACCGTAAGAGTCTCCCTTTTTCAGATAAACGATGACACACAAAATGAGCATGCTCATCTAAAGATTTCCCATCAACTAGGCTTGTTGGGGTTTCAGCACGAGCGCATAAGGATCGAAGATGATCCAAGTAGAACACTTTAAGTGGATCCATATCAATAGATTTTTAGCAAGCAAAGATGCAAGCATATAGAAGGCACAAGGAAACAGAAACAGAGATACATACGGTAAGAAGGCGAACGAAAAAGAGAGGGTGAATAAAACAACCAGAAGTGGGGGAGAGGAAAACGAGAGGCAAATAATGTAATGCGAGAGATAGGGATTGTGATGGGTACTTGGTATGGTTGACTTGCTTGCATGAGCCTCCTCGGCAACGGCGCCAGAAATTCTTCTTGCTCCCTCTTGAGCACTGCGTTGGATTTCCCCGAAGAGGAGAGGATGATGCAGTAAAGTAGCGTAAGTATTTCCCTCAGTTTTTGAGAACCAAGGTATCAATCCAGTAGGAGACCATGCGTAAGTCCCTCGTACCTGCACAAAATGGTAGCTACTCGCAACCAACACTTAGGGGTTGTCAATCCCTTCACGATCACTTACGAGGGTGAGATCTGATAGAGATAATATTTTTGGTATTTTTGGTATAAAGATGCAAAGTAAAAAGTAAAAGTAAAAGCAAGTAAATAAAGTGATGGAGATTGATATGATGACAATAGACCCGGGGGCCATAGGTTTCACTAGTGGCTTCTCTCAAGAGCATAAGTATTCTACGGTGGGTGAACAAATTACTGTTGAGCAATTGACAGAATTGAGCATAGTTATGAGGTTATCCAGGCAATGATCATGTATATAGGCATCACGTCCGTGACAAGTAGACCGAAACAATTATGCATCTACTACTATTACTCCACTCATCGACCGCTATCCAGCATGCATCTAGAGTATTAAGTTTAAAACAGAGTAACGCCTTAAGCAAGATGACATGATGTAGAGGAATAAATTCATGCAATATGATAAATACCCCATCTTGTTATCCTCGATGGCAACAATACAATACGTGCCTTGCAACCTTTTCTGTCACTGGGTAAGGTCACCGCAAGATTGAACCCAAAGCTAAGCACTTCTCCCATTGCAAGAACTACCAATCTAGTTGGCCAAACCAAACGGATAATTCGAAGAGACTTGCAAAGATAACTTAATCATACATAAAAGAATTTAAAGAAGAATCAAATATTTTCCATAGATAAGCTGGATCATAAACCCACAATTCATCGGTCTCAACAAACACACCGCAAAAAGAAGATTACATCAAATAGATCTCCACGAGAGAGGGGGAGAACATTGTATTGAGATCCAAAAAGAGAGAAGAAGCCATCTAGCTACTAACTATGGACCCGAAGGTCTGAAGTAAACTACTCACACTTCATCGGAGGGGCTATGGTGATGATGTAGAAGCCCACCGTGGTAGATGCCCCCTCCGGCGGAGCTCCGGAACAGGCCCCAAGATGGGATCTCGCGGATACAGAAAGTTGCGGTGGTGGAATTAGGTTTTTGGCTCCGTCCCCGATCTGTTGGGGGTACGTAGGTATATATAGGAGGAAGGAGTACGTCGGTGGAGCGTCAGGGGGCCCACGAGGCAGGGGGCGCGCCCAGGGGGAGGGCGCGCCCCCCACCCTCGTGACCGCCTCTGGCACTTCTTGGAGTAGGGCCCAAGTCTCCTGGATCACGTTCGGTGAGAAGATCACGTTTCCGAAGGTTTCATTCCGTTTGGACTCCGTTTGATATTCCGTTTCTTCGAAACAGTGAAATAGGCAAAAAAACAGCAATTCTGGGCTGGGCCTCCGGTTAATAGGTTAGTCCCAAAAATAATATAGAAGTGGAAAATAAAGCCCATTATAGTCCAAAACAATATATAAAGTAGCATGGAGCAATCAAAAATTATAGATACGTTGGAGACGTATCAGCCGACACCATTGTCAACCTATGTAGTCAATGAACGAGAGAATTGCATAAGGAGCGGCCGACAGCTGGGACCAAGCAGCTCGAGCAGTATTTGTATTTTTGAGGTGTGAGCACTGCAAAGTTTTTCTTGAGCGATGTTTAGCCCAGATATTAACTGGGCGGGTTGTGCCCGTCTAGCCTAGGCTAGATATCCAGCCCAGATATTAATATTTTTCAAGCTGAAAATGGCTAGTCCAGCTATACTTTTTTTTAGGAATAGCCAGGCAAGGTCAAGTTGTTATTCTCCGCCCCGCTGGGCTGCAAATCTTTCCTAGGAGGGATGCATTAGGCTTAACAAGGAAATGGGCTTTAAGAAATAATAAATGGGATGTAATTATAAAAATTGGGCAGTAACTATAAAAAAATGCACCAAACACGTAATTACTTTATAAAATATTATTTTTGGATATTGAAAATTTCAATTTCATTACTTGTTGCGCGCGTAATGTTTCGTTGGATTTTTACGTAATATAAGTTTATATTGAAAGTGTATTTAATCTGACTAAAATTTTTGGGATAAAAATATTTCGGATCCCATCAAAGGAGAAATTTTATTGAATTCTGTTTTGAACGGTTGGTTGAAATGGGTTGTACTTTTAACAAACTGTAAATGGGTTGTAGTAAATTCCATTAGAATTCAAAAATGGGTTGCACATTCTTACAAATCTCAAATGGGCTATGAGTTCTCTGCCACACACTTGTGGCCTTACTAAGTTGACGCGTCCCCTAAAAAAAGAGTTGACGTGTATGCAAGGCTTTGTCAACTTATAGTCAACACACGGTACTAGCAGTAGTGGCCGTTGGATGTCTATCCAACGGATGCCGTGCTTCTTCTTCAATCTCGGATATTCTAGCTTCACCTGCCCGAAAAATGATTCTTCCCCCTGACATCTGGGGCGCACCGTTTCAAAAGCTGACATGTGGGCCTACTAAGTTGACTCGTACCAAGGGCTTTGTCAACTTAGTCAATATAAACGATTCTGGCTGCAGTGACCGTACGATGTCCATCCAACGGTCGTCTTGCTTCTTCAACCTCCGGTCTTCTTGCTCCAGCCGCCCAAAGCAGCGCCGATCGTGCCGCCTGCTCCTGCCTCCCGTGGCCGGCTGTGCTGCCGCAGAGGCCTCACCACCCCCTACTACGCCCACCGCTGGCTGGGCCATCCCTCCACTCACCCACACCCCCTATTATTCTGCGGTGACGGCAGCCTCACACCACAGCCGAACCAGTGAACCCGCGTACTCCTCTCCGCGTGGGCATCCACTGCCGAATCTTCTCCGGCTCCGTGTCGTCCCCTTCCTAGGCCTCACCGTCCTCCACCACCTTGGTGCTCTCGGCGCGGCGTGGTCAACATGGTCAAGGAACGACTTCCATCGAAAGAGTATTGTACGTTGATAGGCTGACAGCTGGGTCCAGGGCAGCCACAAGGAATTGGCTCCTTATTACGTGCAAAAAAATTATTCCTCCACCTGACAGCAGGGACCCACCAGGCGGGCCACTGCATTTAGCGAAAAAATGTTTCCCCCCTGACTGCTAGGACCCGCCAGCTACATCTTTGCATGCAAGGAAGTGCGTCCGGGCAAAAAAATAATTTGCCCCCTGACTATTGGGACCCACCAGCTACATCTTCGCACGCAAGGAAGTGCCTAACAGTCAGGACCCACCTGGTCGAAGCGTACGTAGAGTTTTCATTCTGGTCGCGAACATGTACGTACATACTGGTCGATGTAGAGGTGCGCACGTGTCGTAGTAGAGGCGCGCACGTAGCATGTACATGTACGTACAATAGCCGGTGTGCAAGAAATAAAATACGGCCACATACGTACATATAGGCGGTGTCTCGAACGCCTACTCGCGCATACATACGGTCAGGGCTCGTGTAAAGTGGCGTTGAAAGTCCCAGTGAAGCTTGGTACTCCTATGTTCAGGTATCTAGTGGCTTCCTTCAAGTGACATCCAAAAGGTGAATTCTCATCTGGTTGTGCGAACTTGATCCTTGCATCCGCCATCCTAAAGAATAGAAAAGATGAGGAGTCCGAAAGGGAAGGAAAGAGTAGTGATCTAAGGCTTAAGCTTAGTGGCCGTGTCCTACAGTTAGCGTGTGCTCTGATACCACCTTGTAGCGACCAGACCTCAAATAGTCTGATCTCTGTGCTCAGTGTCATCCCTGGATCAGTAATTCTGACACCACACAGTACTTGGAGGATTTATAACAGAGTAGCAATCACACACTTATTACATCGAATGTCTCAAAAGAGAACTTATTGAAATAAATATGGCTTAAGGCCATCTAAAATCGATAACAGCGGAAGACTTGGAAGATAAGCGAGTCCATCAACTCCAATGGCATCACTGAGTATAGAACCACGACCTAAAAGCACTTTACTCGTCGTTTGAAAAGTCTGCAACATGAAACGTTGCAGCCCGAAAATGGGTCAGCACATGGAATATGCTGGCAATGTAACACATAGAGAATAACAATGGATTAAGCTACACTACATGCAATTTGGCTGGTGGAAAAGCTCTATGGTTACAGTTTTGCATAAAGCCAATTTTTCCCTACTGCAAAGGAATAAATTTATTTAACTATCATGGTGGTTGTTAAACATTGAGAATGGTTGACAGCATTCTCAATCCCAATTAAAAGTACTCATTAAAAACCCAACAATATTAAATTAGAGTAACATGATGAGATTCACATGATATCCAGTACTAGATACTCAAAACGTCCATAACCGGGGACACGGCTAACCATGATTAGTTTATACACTCTGCAGAGGTTTGCGCACTTTTCCCCACAAGACTCGATCGCCTCCGTTTGATTCCTCGCACTACATGGTGTTTGAGAAACGGATGACCGAGACATAGTCTTTCGGAAGCACTAGCACCTTACATGTGGGTAGACCGGTACACCTACTTTCCCCTACATCTGCTAGTCTACCCGTAAGAGTTCGCACAACTTAGTCAACTATGCCAGAGCCCATAATGGCTTGTGGCTGCACACGTAAGTTTCTAGTTTGAATAATCTCATGATCCCTTTGAGCCTGGGTGGCGGTCCGAAGAAATACAGGCAAGTCCCGATAGAAACCAGGTGCCTCAATCCACCCAGATGTGTGTTTAAGTTGCCACCTTAAATAAACCATTAATTAACAATCTCACATCTGTCATGGATACACTCACCCAATCCACGTCTACTAGCATAGCATGGCATAATAAGCAAACGTAGAAGTAACTCCCAAAGGTTTGATAATAAAACAGGTAATAGGTACTACCTCATCTACTTCCCATCCCACAATTTAATTAGATCCTAATCATGCAATGTTTGAGGATTGATCTAATGCATAAAAACTGGGTAGTAGAAAAGGTATGATCAAAGTGTTACTTGCCTTGCTGATGATCCGCGAAACCTAGAGACTCGAAGTAACAGGCGGCGCACTCCGGGTATTCTATCGCAGACAAACAAACAAACAAACATACAATAAGTACTCATCTAATGCACAGGTAAAACTCGAATAAAAGATCTAACCAGAATGTTCAACTTAAGAACTCCGGTTTGCAAAAAGAACCAAATCAAACAAAGCAACGAAAGTCAAACGGCGAAAGAAAACAGCTTCGTTTTACTAATCTGGATCTAAGTCAAATTTTACAGAAGCAAAAACTTGTTTAAGTTGATTATTCGGAAAGAGGGTTTCGAGACGAAACTCCAGGCGCTTGAATCGCCTGATTCCGATAAACGAGCGAAAAGTTATACTAAAACGAAAATCGGATCAGGAATCGCGATCAGAAAAATCGCGGATTAAATCCGAGAAAAAGAAAAACGACGAACAGGCTGACAAGAACGAACGTTCGTTAACTAAACAGATCTGACGAAACGTTCGTTAAAACGAACGAACGAGCGAACGCTCGCTAATTAACCTAAACCGAAAAAAAAATCTAACGAAAAACGAAAAAAAACCGAAGAAAAACCGCGGTTTTAAAAAAACGGCGCGGAATCGAGGGCGGCGAACCTCGGGCGGCGGTCGCGGGGCGCGGCGGCGCTCCGGCGGCGGCGGCTCCGCGCGGCGCGGCGGCGGCGCGGCGCGGGGCTCGAGGGGCTAGGGTTAGGGTTTCGGGGCGGGGTGCGGCGGCGGCGGGCTGCTGGGCTGGGCGCCGGGGGGCGCTTTATAAAGCGCCCCCGAGCGGAGTCCCGCTCGGGCACGGCCCGAGGCGGTTGCGCGTTTTTTTAAATAATTCCGCGCAGAAGAAAAATAAAAAGAAATACTAAACGGACTCCAAAAATCCCGAAATAAATTTTCCCCGGCTTCTAAAATCAAGCCGGACAAGATGAACATTTATTTGGGGCCTAAATGCAATTTTGAAAAACGCACATTTTTCCTAAATTCAAATAAAAGGCGAAAAACTCCAAAATAAATCTTATTTGATTTTTTATTAAATCTTCATTATTTCTTTATTTTGGGAAAGTCATTTTATTCCCTCTCTGAATTTTTGGTAGTAGAAATAATTGAGGATAAAATAAATAAAATCAATGATCCTATTTTCAAAATTTGAGAAAACTCAAATAAGAAAATAACGAAATCCCCAACTCTCTCCGTGGGTCCTTGAGTTGCATAGAATTTCTAGGATCGAGCCAACAATGCAACAAAATATGATATGCAATGATGATCTATGTATAACATTCCAAATTGAAAATTTGGGATGTTACAAACCTACCCCCCTTAAGATGAATCTCGCCCTCGAGATTCGGGTTGGCTAGCAAATAGGTGAGGGTGGTCCTTGAGCAGATCTTCCTCTCGCTCCCAGGTGGCTTCCTCCTCGGTGTGGTGGCTCCACTGAACTTTGCAAAACTTGATAACCTTACTGCGGGTAACTCGACTGGCATAATCCAGAATTCTAACTGGTTTCTCTTCATAAGTCAAATCATCCTTCAACTGAATTGCTTCCAGTGGCACTGTATCTCTCAGTGGTATATCAGCCATCTCTGCGTGACACTTCTTCAACTGAGAAACATGGAACACATCGTGAACTCCTGACAATCCCTCAGGTAATTCCAACTTGTACGCTACTTCTCCCATGCGTTCCAAAACTTTGTATGGCCCCACAAAACGTGGTGCTAACTTCCCTTTAACTCCAAAACGCTTAACTCCTCGAAGTGGAGATACTCGAAGATAAACTCTGTCTCCGACTTCGTGTTCTGTCTCCTTGCGTTTCGAATCTGCATAACTCTTCTGTCTTGACTGAGCTACCTTGAGCCTGTCGCGGATCAATTTTACCTTCTGTTCAGACTCCTTAATCAAATCCGGTCCAAACAACTGGCGGTCTCCCACCTCATCCCACAACAACGGGGTTCTGCACCTCCTTCCGTACAAGGCTTCGAAAGGGGCCATCTTCAAACTGGATTGATAACTGTTGTTGTAAGAAAACTCCACGTATGGCAAGTTGTCATCCCAACTTGATCCATAATCCAAAACACAAGCTCTAAGCATATCCTCCAAAATCTGATTGACTCTCTCGGTCTGTCCATCTGTCTGTGGATGGAATGCTGTGCTAAACTCCAGCCTGGTTCCCAATGTTTCGTGCAACTGCTTCCAGAACTTTGAGGTGAATTGGGTTCCTCTATCTGATACGATACTCCTGGAACTCCATGCAAACATACAATCCTTGTCATGTATATCTTAGCCAATTTGGCACCGCTGTAGGTAGTCTTTACTGGGATGAAATGAGCTAACTTCGTCAAACGATCGACTACAACCCAAATTGAGTCATAGCCTGAACGAGTCCTGGGCAATCCCGTGATGAAATCCATGCCTAGTTTGTCCCACTTCCATTCGGGTATAGGCAATGGCTGCAACAATCCGGCTGGCTTCTGGTGTTCTGCTTTCACCCTCTGACATACATCACAAACTGCTACATACTCTGCAATATCCTTCTTCATTCCGGTCCACCAGAAAGTTTCCTTCAAATCCAAATACATCTTGGTATTCCCGGGGTGAATCGAATATGGTGAATCATGTGCCTCTTGCAGAATCAACTTCCTGATCTCCGGGTCATTGGGCACATAAACACGGTCCTCAAATTGTAGGGTATCGTACTCATCCTCACAAAATCCCTTAGCCTTTCCTTCGCTCATTTTCTCCTTTATAGAGGCAACTTCCATATCTGTCTTTTGAGCTTCTCTGATTTTATCCATCAACGTAGACTGAATCTCCATTGCTGCTACATAGCCTCTCGGAACTATTTCCAAACATAGATCATGAAGATCCTCGACTAACTCCTTGGGTATTCCTCCCATCATTAGTGTATTGACGTTGCTCTTACGGCTCAACGCGTCTGCTACAACGTTAGCCTTCCCGGGGTGATAATGCAATCTCATATCATAATCCTTAATAAGCTCCAACCATCTCCTCTGCCTGAGATTTAACTCCTTCTGCGTGAAGATGTACTTCAAACTCTTGTGATCCGTGTACACCTCACAATGATTCCAATGAGAAAATGTCTCCACGTTTTCAGTGCGTGCACCACGGCTGCTAACTCCAAATCATGAGTAGCATAATTCAACTCATGAGGCTTAAGCTGCCGTGAAGCATACGAAACAACTCTTCCCTCCTGCATAAGCACTGCTCCAAGTCCTCGACGTGAAGCGTCGCAATACACTTCATAATCCTTAGTCTGATCTGGCAGAATTAACACTGGTGAGGTAACCAAACGTTTCTTCAATTCCTGGAAACTAGCCTCACACTCCTCAGTCCAAATGAACTTAGTATCCTTCTTCAACAACTCTGTCATAGGCTTCGCAATCTTCGAGAAATTTTCAATAAATCTCCGGTAGTATCCTGCGAGTCCAAGGAAACTCCGGATTTCTCCAACTGTTGCTGGTGCTTCCCAGTTTGTCACAGTGACAACTTTAGTGGGGTCTACTGCGATACCTTCTCCGGATATAACATGTCCGAGAAATCCAACTTCTTCAACCAAAACTCACACTTGCTGAACTTGGCGTATAGCTGATGTTCTCTGAGCTTCTCGAGTACCATACGCAAGTGTTCCTTATGTTCCTCTTCATTCTTCGAGTAAACCAAAATATCATCAATGAACACCACGACGAACTTATCCAAAAACTCCATAAACACCTTGTTCATCATGTTCATAAAATAGGCTGGGGCGTTAGTCAGACCAAATGACATAACGGTATACTCATACAGCCCATACCTGGTGGTAAAAGCCGTCTTCGGTATATCTTGCTCCCGAATCTTCAACTGATGGTATCCTGATCGCAAATCGATCTTGGAAAACACCTTAGCTCCTTGCAACCGATCAAACAGATCATTGATCATTGGTAGTGGGTACTTGTTCTTGATTGTTACTTCATTCAATCCGCGATAATCAACAACCATTCTTAACGATCCATCCTTCTTCTCCACCAGAAGTACTGGCGATCCCCAAGGCGAAGAACTTGGGCGAATAAAACCTTTGTCCAACAGCTCCTTAATCTGCTTCTTAATTTCCTCCAAATCTTGGGCTGGCATCCTGTACGGTCTCTTGGATATCGGCCCCGTGCCTGGCAGTAGTTCAATTAAGAACTCAATGTCTCTATCCGGTGGCATGCCTGGCAACTCTTCTGGAAATACATCGGGGAAATCCTTTACCACTGGTACTTCCTCCTGCACAACTCCTGATAAGGAATTTACATGTGCTCTCCTCGGCTCATGCCGTGATACATACTTGATTCTTATTCCTTCTGGTGTCGTAAGCAAAATTGTCTTGCTGGCGCAATCAATGTTTCCTCCATACATCGACAGCCAATCCATACCAAGAATTACATCCAAACCTTGGGATTCCAATATAATTAAATCCGTTGGGAAAACATGCCTTCCTATACTTAATGGCACCTGAAAGCATCCTTGACTGACCATAAACTCAGCTCCCGGTGAACTTACTAGCATAGGTGTCTTAAGAGTCTTAGTGGGCAGGCTAAACTTATCCACAAATCCCCTTGATATGTATGAATGCGATGCACCAGTATCGAAAAGAACAACTGCAGTAAATGCCTTAACCAAAAACTTACCTATTACTGCGTCTGGCTGAGCTTCAACCTCCTCCACGGTAACGTGGTTCACTTGCCCCCTGTTGAAAGGGTTCGGCTTCTTTCCTGAGCTTCCATTGCCATTTCCATTTTGGGCTTCTGGGCAATCATTTGCATAATGCCCAGTCTTACGGCACTTATAACAAGTGATATGACTCAGGTCTGCCTTGGATGGTGTTGACGGGTTGGTGCGGCTTTGTCCATTGCTTCCTCCATTCCCGTTTCCATTCTTTGTGCCATTATGATTGTGCGAGCTGCCTCCTCCATGAGTATGCTGAAAGTGTCCTCCTGACTTTGGGGTAAAGCGTGGTTTCTGCTGAGCTCCAGAATTGTACTTTCCCTGTGCATACTTCCTCTTACGATTGTCAATCTGCTGCTGCTTCCCCTCAATCATAAGAGCACGATCTACTAACTCCTGGTAGTTATTGAAAGTGGCTACCATCAACTGCATGCTCATCTCATCATTCAGTCCTTCTAGAAACTTCTCCTGCTTAGCTGCATCCGTAGCAACGTCATTTGGGGCATAACGTGCTAGATTACTAAAATCATCCACATACTGGCCAACTGTCCGTCCTCCTTGGCATAAGTTGCGAAACTCACGCTTCTTCATGGCCATAGCTCCTGCTGAAACATGGGCAGTACGAAAAGCTTGCTGAAACTGATTCCATGTGACAGTGTCTACAGGGTAAGTGGCTGTAAAATTCTCCCACCATGCTGCTGCGGGTCCGTCAAGCTAATGTGCGGCAAACTTCACCTTTTCTCCATCCGTGCATCCTGCAGTGATCAACTTCCTCCCTATCTTATGGAGCCAATCATCTGCTACTATCGGCTCGGTGCTACTGGAAAACACCGGCGGATTCAACCTTAAGAAATGTGCCAGATGGTCAACAGGTGGTGGTGGTGGTGGGTTGTTGTTGTTGTTGCCTTGGTTCTGTACCAATATTTGAATCAAGGTATTCTGTTGCTGAATCAACTGAGTGATCTCTGGCGGAAAAACAAACTCAGGGTCGCGTCTCGGAGGCATCTGAGGGTTTAAAGGGGAGAGTTAAGAATAGAATGAGGTCTAGTGAGATAACACTACCCATATGCACATGAGACAAAACACACAATATCATTCCAATCAATTCAAACAAGGGCATACGATGGTCTAACTATCGTTACAAAAGTGATTGGACTAAAACTAATTAAATGGTGGAAAATTCTACTACTGTTATGGTGGTCAACTAGAAAAACTGCTCCGATGCAGATTCCATGATATCTGCTCCAGCTTCATCAACATAGTCATCATCGCTGTCGTCGGGATCCGAGTCGGTGTCGTCGATGATGATATAATTATCTGGGCAAGTAGGTTCATCCTCTTCTCCTCTGGGTGCTGATCCTCCCATGAATACTCCAATCTTCTCCTTAAGGTCGCCGTTCTGTCTTACTAGAGCGACGATTTCTTCCATATAGTCTTTACGTGTAGCCTTGAGTTCTTCTTCTAGCTCCTTGATCTTGGTCATAGCCTTCTGCAGATCCTCCATATCTGCGCACATCTGATTTCCTGGCGTCGGATGTGTTGGTTTAACTCCTGAATATAAGCTGCGATTGATCTGTCCTTCCTGGTGGTGATCATCTCCCAATGCTCATCTCGGCGCCCACAAATCTGGTAGATAGTATTCTTGAGATCGTTGTAGTAAACTTCTCCAATTCGTCCCATGGCGATGTGAGCTGCCATGCTCTTTCCTAGGCTCCATGTTGGTACATCAAAGGTAAACTCTATTGGCTCCGTGACTGGTGCAAATGTCCTTCCTGGAATGTAGACTTGAATCCTCCAGCGCTCCTCTTCGGGTAAAGTGGCGTTGAAAGTCCCAGTGAAGCTTGGTACTCCTATGTTCAGGTATCTAGTGGCTTCCTTCAAGTGACATCCAAAAGGTGAATTCTCATCTGGTTGTGCGAACTTGATCCTTGCATCCGCCATCCTAAAGAATAGAAAAGATGAGGAGTCAGAAATGAGAAGAAAGAGTAGTGATCTAGGGCTTAAGCTTAGTGGCCGTGTCCTACAGTCAGTGTGTGCTCTGATACCACCTTGTAGCGACCAGACCTCAAACAGTCTGATCTCTGTGCTCAGTGTCATCCCTGGATCAGTAATGCTGACACCACACAGTACTTGGAGGATTTATAACAGAGTAGCAATCACACACTTATTACATCGAAAGTCTCAAAAGAGAACTCATTGAAATAAATATGGCTTAAGGCCATCTAAAATCGACAACAGCGGAAGGCTTGGAAGATAAGAGAGTCCAACAACTCCAACGGCATCACTGAGTATAGAACCACGACCTAAAAGCACCTTACTCGTCGTCTGAAAAGTCTGCAACATGAAACGTTGCAGCCCGAAAACGGGTCAGCACATGGAATATGCTGGCAATGTAACACATAGAGAATAACAATGGATTAAGCTACACTACATGCAATTTGGCTGGTGGAAAAGCTCTATGGTTACAGTTTTGCATAAAGCCAATTTTTCCCTACTGCAAAGGAATAAATTTATTTAACTATCATGGTGGTTGTTAAACATTGAGAATGGTTGACAGCATTCTCAATCCCAATTAAAAGTACTCATTAAACCCAACAATATTAAATTAGAGTAACATGATGAGATTCACATGATATCCAGATACTAGATACTCAAAACGTCCATAACCGGGGACACGGCTAACCATGATTAGTTTATACACTCTGCAGAGGTTTGCGCACTTTTCCCCACAAGACTCGATCGCCTCCGTTTGATTCCTCGCACTACATGATGTTTGAGAAACGGATGACCGAGACATAGTCTTTCGGAAGCACTAGCACCTTACATGTGGGTAGACCGGTACACCTACTTTCCCCTACATCTGCTAGTCTACCCGTAAGAGTTCGCACAACTTAGTCAACTATGCCAGAGCCCATAATGGCTTGTGGCTGCACACGGAAGTTTCTAGTTTGAATAATCTCATGATCCCTTTGAGCCTGGGTGGCGGTCCGAAGAAATACAGGCAAGTCCTGATAGAAACCAGGTGCCTCAATCCACCCAGATGTGTGTTTAAGTTGCCACCTTAAATAAACCATTAATTAACAATCTCACATCTGTCATGGATACACTCACCCAATCCACGTCTACTAGCATAGCATGGCATAATAAGCAAACGTAGAAGTAACTCCCAAAGGTTTGATAATAAAACAGGTAATAGGTACTACCTCATCTACTTCCCAACCCACAATTTAATTAGATCCTAGTCATGCAATGTTTGAGGATAGATCTAATGCATAAAAACTGGGTATGAGAAAAGATATGATCAAAGTGTTACTTGCCTTGCTGATGATCCGCGAAACCTAGAGACTCGAAGTAACAGGCGGCGCACTCCGGGTATTCTATCGCAGACAAACCAACAAACAAACATACAATAAGTACTCATCTAATGCAGAGGTAAAACTCGAATAAAAGATCTAACCAGAATGTTCAACTTAAGAACTCCGGTTTGCAAAAAGAACCAAATCAAACAAAGCAACGAAAGTCAAACGGCGAAAGAAAACAGCTTCGTTTTACTAATCTGGATCTAAGTCAAATTTTACAGAAGTAAAAACTGGTTTAAGTAGATTATTCGGAAAGAGGGTTTCGAGACGAAACTCCAGGCGCTTGAATCGTCTGATTCCGATAAACGAGCGAAAAGTTATACTAAAACGAAAATCGGATCAGGAATCGCGATCAGAAAAATCACGGATTAAATCCGAGAAAAAGAAAAACGACGAACAGGCTGACGAAGGAACGTTCGTTGACTAAACAGATCTGACGAACACGTTCGTTAAAACGAACGAACGAGCGAACGCTCGCTAATTAACTAAACCGAAAAAAACCGATCTAACGGAAAACCGAAAAAAACCCGAAGAAAAACCGCTCGGTTTTATATAAAAAACCCGCGTGGATTACGAGGTGCGGCGAACCTCGGGCGGCGAGTCGGCGAGGCGGCGGCGGCGGCTCCGGCGAAGTTAGGGTTTCGGGCGCGGGGTGGGCCGGCGGCGGGATCTGGTGGGCTGGGGCGCCGGGGTGGCGCTTTATATAAGCTGCGCCCGAGCGGAGTCCCGCTCGGGCACGGCCCAGAGGCGGTGCACGTTTTTTTTTAAATAAATCCGCGCGGAAGAAAAAAAATAAAAAGAAATACTAAACGGACTCCAAAAATCCCAAAATAAACTTTCCCCGGCTTCTAAAATCAAGTCGGACAAGATGAACATTTATTTGGGGCCTAAATGCAATTTTGAAAAACGCACATTTTTCCTAAATTCAAATAAAAGGCGAAAAACTCCAAAATAAATCTTATTTGATTTTTTTATTAAATCTTCATTATTTCTTTATTTTGGGAAAGTCATTTTATTCCCTCTCTGAATTTTGGTGGTAGAAATAATTGAGGATAAAATAAATAAAATCAATGATCCTATTTTCAAAATTTGAGAAAAGCTCAAATAAGAAAATAACGAAATCCCCAACTCTCTCCGTGGTCCTTGAGTTGCATAGAATTTCTAGGATCGAGCCAACAATGCAACAAAAATATGATATGCAATGATGATCTATGTATAACATTCCAAATTGAAAATTTGGGATGTTACACTAGGCCCACTAGTTACCCCGAGGGGTTCCGGTAACCCTCCGGCAATCCAGTTTTATCCGAAACTTCTCCGGAACACTTCGGTGTCCGAATATAGTCATCCAATATATCAATCTTCATGTCTCGAGCATTTCAAGACTCCTTGTCATGTCTGTGATCATATCCGGGACTCCGAACAATCTTCGGTACATCATATCACATAAACTCATAATACCAATCGTCATCAAACGTTAAGCGTGCGGACCCTACGGGTTCGAGAACTATGTAGACATGACCGAGACACGTCTTCGGTCAATAACCAATAGAGGAACCTGGATGTTCATATTGGTTCCTACATATTGTACGAAGATCTTTATCGGTCAAACCGCATAACAACATACTTTGTTCCCTTTGTCATCGGTATGTTACTTGCCCGAGATTCGATCATCGATATCTCAATACCTAGTTCAATCTCGTTACCGACAAGTCTCTTTACTCGTTCTGTAATACTTTATCCCGCAACTAACTCATTAGTCACAATTCTTGCAAGGCTTATAGTGATGAGTATTACCGAGAGGGCCTAGAGATACCTCTCGGAAACACGGAGTGACAAATCCTAATCTCGATCTATGCCAACCCAACAAACACCTTCAGAGACACTTGTAGAGCACCTTTATAATCACCCATTTACATTGTGACGTTTGGTAGCACACAAAGTGTTCCTCCGGTATTCGGGAGTTGCATAATCTCATAGTCTGAGGAAGTTGTATAAGTCATGAAGAAAGCAGTAGCAATGAAACTGACACAATCATAATGCTAAGTTAACGGATGGGTCATGTCCATCACATCATTCTCCTAATGATGTGATCCCGTTCATCAAATGACAACACATGTCTATGGTTAGGAAACATAACCATCTTTGATTAACGAGCTAGTTAGTAGAGGCATACTAGGGACTATATGTTTTGTCTATGTATCCACACATGTACTAAGTTTCCGGTTAATACAATTCTAGCATGAATAATAAACATTTATCATGAATTAAGGAAATAAATAATAACTCTATTATTGCCTCTAGGGCATATTTCCTTCAGTCTCCCACTTGCACTAGAGTCAATAATCTAGATTACATTGTAATGATTCTAACACCCATGGAGCTTCGGTGCTGATCATGTTTTGCTTGTCGAAGAGGCTTAGTCAACGGGTCTGCAACATTCAGATCTGTGTGTATCTTGCAAATCTCTATGTCCCCTTCTGACACTTGATGATGGATGGAATTCAAGCGTCTCTTGATGTGCTTGGTTCTCTTATGAGATTTGGATTCCTTTGCCAAGGCAATTGCACAAGTATTGTCAGAAAAGATTTTCATTGGACCTGATGCACTAGGTATGACACCTAAATCGGATATGAACTCCTTCATCCAAACTCCTTCATTTGCTGCTTCCGAAGCAGCAATGTACTCCGCTTCACACATAGATCCCGTCACGATGCTTTGCTTGGAATTGCACCAACTGACAGCTCTTCCATTCAATAAAAATATGTATCCGGTTTGCGACTTAAAAAGTCATCCGGATCAGTGTCAAAGCTTGCATCAATGTAATCGTTTACGACGAGCTATTTTTCACCTCCATAAACAAGAAACATATCTTAGTCCTTTTCAGGTATTTCAGGATGTTCTTGACCGCTATCTAGTGCTCCACTCCGGGATTACTTTGGTACCTCCCTGCTATGCTTATAGCAAGACATACATCAGGTCTAGTACACAGCATTGCATACATGATAGAACCTATGGCTGAAGCATATGGAATGACTTTCATTTTCTCTCTATCTTCTGCAGTGGTCGGGCTTTGAGTCTGACAGAACTTCACACCTTGTAACACAGGCAAGAACCCTTTCTTTGACTGATCCATTTTGAACTTCTTCAAAACTTTATCAAGGTATGTGCTTTTTGAAAGTCCAATTAAGCATCTTGATCTATCTCTATAGATCTTGATGCCCAATATGTAAGCAGCTTCACCGGGGTCTTTCATGGAAAAACTCTTATTCAGGTATCCCTTTATGCTATCCAGAAATTCTATATCATTTCTAATCAATAATATGTCATCCACATATAATATCAGAAATGCTACAGAGCTCCCACTCACTTTCTTGTAAATACAAGCTTCTCCAAACCTCTGTATAAAACCATATGCTTTGATCACACTATCAAAGCGTTTATTCCAACTCTGAGAGGCTTGCACCAGTCCATAAATGGATCGCTAGAGCTTGCACACTTAGTTAGCACCTTTTGGATCGACAAAACCTTCTGGTTGCATCATATACAACTCTTCTTCCAAAAATCCATTCAGGAATGCAGTTTTGACATCCATTTGCCAAATTTCATAATCATAAAATGCAGCAATTGCTAACATGATTCGGATAGACTTAAGCATCGCTACGGGTGAGAAAGTCTCATTGTAGTCAACTCCTTGAACTTGTCGAAAACCTTTCGCAACAAGTCAAGCTTTGTAAACAGTAACATTACCGTCCACGTCGGTCTTCTTCTTAAAGATCCATTTATTTTCTATGGCTTCCCGATCATCGGGAAAGTCCACCAAAGTCCACACTTTGTTCGCATACATGGATCCCATCTCAGATTTCATGGCCTCAAGCCATTTCACGGAATCTGGGCTCATCATCGCTTCCTCATAGTTCATAGGTTCATCATGGTCTAGTAACATGACTTCCAGAACAGGATTACCCTACCACTCTGGTGTGGATCTTACTCTGAAAGACCTACGAGGTTCGGTAGTAACTTGATATGAAGTTTCATGATCATCATCATTAACTTCCTCACTAATTGGTGTAGGAATCACTGGAACTGATTTCTGTCATTAACTACTTTCCAATAAGGGAGAAGGTACAATTACCTCATCAAGTTCTACTTTCCTCCCACTCACTTCTTCCAAGAGAAACTCCTTCTCTAGAAAGGATCCATTCTTAGCAACAAAGATTTTACCTTCGGATCTGTGATAGAAGGTGTACCCAACAGTTTCCTTTGGGTATCCTATGAAGACGCATTTCTCTGAATTGGGTTCGAGCTTATCAGGTTGAAGCTTTTTCACATAAGCATCACAGCCCCAAACTTTAAGAAACGACAACTTTGGTTTCTTGCCAAACCATAATTCATAAGGCGTCGTCTCAACGGATTTTGATGGTTCCCTATTTAAAGTGAATGCAACCATCTCTAAAGCATAACCCCAAAATAATAGTTGTAAATCAGTAAGAGACATCATAGATCGCACCATATCCAATAAAGTACGGTTACGACGTTCGGACACACCATTTTTTTGTGGTGTTCCAGGTGGCATCAGTTGTGAAACTATCCCATGTTGTTTCAAATGAAATATTCTCCTCCACAATTAGATCATAGAAACTTTATTTTCTTGTTACACTGATTTTCCACTTCATTTTGAAATTCTTTGAACTTTTCAAATGTTTCAGACTTATGCTTCATTAAGTAGATATAACCATATCTGCTCAAATCATCTGCGAAGGTAAGAAAATAACGATACCCACCACGAGCGTCAATACTCATTTGGACTGCATACATCGGTATGTATTATTTCCAATAAGTCGGTAGCTTGTTCCATTGTTCTGGAGAACGGAGTTTTAGTCATCTTGCCCATGAGGCACGGTTCGGAAGCACCAAGTGATTCATAATCAAGTGATTCCAAAAGTCCATCAGCATGGAGTTTCTTCATGCTCTTTATACCGATATGACCCAAATGGCAGTGCCACAAATAAGTTGCACTATCATTATTAACTTTGCATCTTTTGGTTTCAATACTATGAATATGTGTACCATCACTATCGAGATTCAATAAAAATAAACCACTCATCAAGGGTGCATGACCATAAAAGATATTACTCATATAAACAGAACAACCATTATTCTCTGATTTAAATGAATAACCGTATCACATTAAACAAGATCCAGATATAATGTTCATGCTCAACACTGGCACCAAATAACAATTATTCAGGTCTAAAACTAATCCCGATGGTAGATGTAGAGGTAGCGTGCCGACGGCGATCACATCGACCTTGGAACCATTTCCCATGCGCATCGTCACCTCGTCCTTAGCCAATCTTTGCTTAATCTGTAGCCTCTGTTTCGAGCTGCAAATATGAGCAATAGAACCAGCATCAAATACCCAGGCGCTACTGCGAGCATTAGTTAAGTACACATCAATAACATGTATATCAAATATAACTTTCACTTTGCCATCTTTCTTATCCGCCAAATACTTGGGGCAGTTCCGCTTCCAGTGACCAGTCCCTTTACAGTAGAAGCACTCAGTTTCAGGCTTAGGTCCAGACTTGGGTTTCTTCTCTTGAGCAGCAACCTTTTTGCCGTTCTTCTTGAAGTTCCCGTCCTTCCCTTTGCCCCTTTTCTTGAAACTAGTGGTCTTGTTGACCATCAACACTTGATGCTCCTTTTTGATTTCTACCTCCGCAACCTTTAGCATTGCGAAGAGCTCGGGAATAGTCTTGTTCATCCCTTGCATATTATAGTTCATCACGAAGCCTTTATAGCTTGGTGGCAGTGATTGAAGAACTCTGTCAATGACACAATCAACTGGTAGATCAACTCCCAGTTGAGTCAAGTGGTTATGGTACCCAGAAATTCTGAGTATGTGTTCACTGACAGAACTATTCTCCTCCATTTTGCAGTTGTAGAACTTGTTGGAGACTTCATATCTCTCAACTCGGGCATTTGCTTGAAATATTAACTTCAACTCTTGGAACATCTCATATGCTCCATCATGTTCAAAACGTCTTTCAAGTCCCGATTCTAAGCCGTAGAGCATGGCACACTGAACTATCGAGTAGTCATCAACACGCGTCTGCCAGGCATTCACAATGTTTGTAGTTGTGGGCACGGATGGTACACCTAACGGTGCTTCCAGGACGTAATTCTTCTATGCAGCAATGAGGATAATCCTCAAGTTATGGACCCAGTCCTGTAGTTGCTGCCATCATCTTTCAACTTAGCTTTCTCTAGAAACGCATTAAAATTCAAAGGAACGGTAGCACGGGCCATTGATCTACAACAACATAGACATGCAAAATACTATCAGGTACTAAGTTCATAAATTAAAGTTCAATTAATCATATTACTTAAGAACTCCCACTTAGATAGACATCCCTCTAATCATCTAAGTGATCACGTGATCCAAATCAACTAAACCATGTCCGATCATCATGTGAGATGGAGTAGTTTTCAATGGTGAACATCACTATGTTGATCATATCTACTATATGATTCACGCTCGACCTTTCGGTCTCAGTGTTCCGAGGCCATATCTGCAAAACTGGCTTGCACCCGTTATATGTGAACGTAGAGCTTATCACACCCGATCATCACGTGGTGTCTCGGCACGACGAACTGTAGCAACGGTGCATACTCAGGGAGAACACTTGTACCTTGAAATTTAGTAAGGGATCATCTTATAATACTACCGCCGTACTAAGCAAATTAAGATGCATAAAAGATAAACATCACATGCAATCAAAATATGTGACATGATATGGCCATCGTCATCTTGTGCTCATGATCTCCATCACCGAAGCATCGTCATGATCTCCATTGTCACCGGCGCGACACCTTGATCTCCATCGTAGCATCACTATCGTCTCGCCAACTACTGTTACTACGACTATCGCTATTGCTTAGTGATAAAGTAAAACAATTACATGGCGATTGCATTGCATACAATAAAGCGACAACCATATGGCTCCTGCCAGTTGCCGATAACTTTGTTACAAAACATGATCATCTCATACAACAATTTATATCACATCATGCCTTGACCATATCACATCACAACAAGCCCTACAAAAACAAGTTAGACGTCATCTACTTTGTTGTTGCAAGTTTTACGTGGCTGCTACGGGCTTCTAGCAAGAACCGTTCTTACCTACACATCAAAACCACAACGATTTTTCGTCAAGTGTGTTGTTTTAACCTTCAACAAGGACCGGACGTAGCCACACTCGATTCAACTAAAGTTGGAGAAACAGACACTCACCAGCCACCTATGTGCGAAGCACATCGGTAGAACCAGTCTCGCGTAAGCGTACGCGTAATGTTGGTCTGAGTCGCTTCATCTAACAATACCGCTGAATCAAAGTATGACATGCTGGTAAGCAGTATGACTATTATCGCCCACAACTCTTTGTGTTCTATTCGTGCATATAACATCTACGCATAAACATGGCTCGGATGCCACTGTTGGGGAACATGGTAATTTCAAAAAAATTCCTACGATCACGCAAGATCTATCTCTAGATGATGCATAGCAACAAGAGGGGAGAGTGTTGTCTACGTACCCTCGTAGACCGAAAGCCAAAGCATTATGACAACGCGGTTGATGTAGTCGTACATCTTCACGATCAGACCGATCCTAGCACCGAAGGTACGACACCTCCGCGATCTGCACTTGTTCAGCTCGGTGACGTCCCACGAACTCTAGATCCAACTGAGGTCGAGGGAGAGTTTCATCAGCACGATGGCGTGTTGATGGTGATGATGAAGTTACCGGCGCAGGGCTTCGCCTAAGCACTACGATGATATGACCGAGGTGGAAATCTGTGGAGGGAGGCACCGCACACGGCTAAACAATCAACTTGTGTGTTCTAGGGTGGCCCCTACCCCCGCATATAAAGGAGCAAGGGGGGAGGTCGGCTGGCCCTCATGGGGCGCGCCCCAAGTAGGATTCCTACTAGGAATCCTATTCCTAGGAATCCTATTCCTAGGAATCCTATTCCTAGGAATCCTATTCCTAGTAGGTTTCCCACAAGGGAAGAGAGGGGGAAGGAGGAAGGAAGAGGGGGAAGGGAAGGAAAGGGGGGTGCCGCCCCCTTCCCTTGACCTATTCGGACTCAAGGGGGGGTGTGCACGGCCAGCCCCTCCTGGCCCTTCCTCTTCTCCCACTAAGGCCCATCTAGGCCCACTAGTTCCCCCGGGCGGTTCCGGTAACACTCCGGCACTCCGGTTTTATCTGAAACTTCTCCGGAACACTTCCGGTGTCCGAATATAGTCGTCCAATATATCAATCTTTATGTCTTGACCATTTCAAGACTCCTCGTAATGTCTGTGATCATATCCGGGACTCCATACAATCTTCGGTACATCATATCACATAAACTCATAATACCAATCGTCATCGAACGTTAAGCGTGCGGACCCTATGGGTTCGAGAACTATGTAGACATGACCGAGACACGTCTCCGGTCAATAACCAATAGCGGAACCTAGATGCTCATATTGGTTCCTACATATTCTATGAAGATCTTTATCGGTCAAACCGCATAACAACATACGTTGTTCCCTTTGTCATCGGTATGTTACTTGCCCAAGATTCAATCATCGGTATCTCAGTACCTAGTTCAATCTCGTTACCCGCAAGTCTCTTTACTCATTCTGTAATACTTCATCCTGCAACTAACTCATTAGTCACAATGCTTGCAAGGCTTATAGTGATGAGTATTACCGAGAGGGCCCAGAGATACCTCTCTGAAACACGGAGTGACAAATCCTAATCTCGATCTATGCCAACCCAACAAACACCTTCAGAGACACCTGTAGAGCACCTTCATAATCACCCATTTACATTGGACGTTTGGTAGCACACAAAGTGTTCCTCCGGTATTCGGGAGTTGCATAATCTCATAGTCTGAGGAAGTTGTATAAGTCATGAAGAAAGCAGTAGCAATGAAACTGACACGATCATAATGCTAAGTTAACGGATGGGTCATGTCCATCACATCATTCTCCTAATGATGTGATCTCGTTCATCAAATGACAACACATGTATATGGTTAGGAAACATAACCATCTTTGATTAACGAGCTAGTTAGTAGAGGCATACTAGGGACTATATGTTTTGTCTATGTATTCACACATGTACTAAGTTTCCGGTTAATACAATTCTAGCATGAATAATAAACATTTATCATGAATTAAGGAAATAAATAATAACTTTATTATTGCCTCTAGGGCATATTTCCTTCGGCGCATGCTCCTGGGGGGATAGATTGGTAGGAAAATACCATCGCTCGTCCCCGACCGCCACTCATAAGGAAGACAATCAAAAAATAAGTCATGCTCCGACTTCATCACATAACGGTTCACCATACGTGCATGCTACGGGAATCACAAACTTTAACACAAGTATTTCTCAATTTTACAACTACTCACTAGCATAACTCTAATATCACCATCTTCATATTTCAAAACAATCATAAAGAATCAAACTTCTCATAATATTCAAGGCACTTATATGAAAGTTTTTATTATATCCCTCTTGGATGCCTATCATACTAGGACTAAATTTATAACCAAAGCAAATTACCATGCTGTTTATAGACTCTCAAAATAATATAAGTGAAGCATAAGAGTTCATCAATTTCTATAAAATAAAACCACCGTCGTTCTCTAAAAAGATATAAGTGAAGCACTAGAGCAAAATTGCCTAGCTCAAAAGATATAAGTGAAGCACATAGAGTATTCTAATAAATCACGATTCATGTGTGTCCCTCTCAAAAGGTGTGTACAACAAGGATGATTGTGGCAACCTAAAAATCAAAGACTCAAATAATACAAGACGATCCAAGCAAAACACATACCATGTGGTGAATAAAAATATAGCCCCAAGTGAAGTTATCGGTAGACGAAGACGAAAGAGGGGATGCCTTCCGGGGCATCCCCAAGCTTAGGGTCTTGGGTGTCCTTGAATATTACCTTGGGGTGCCTTGGGAATCCCCAAGCTTAGGCTCTTGCCACTCCTTATTCCATAGTCCATCAAATCCTTACCCAAAACTTGAAAACTTCACAACACAAAACTCAACAGAAAATCTCATAAGCTCCGTTAGTATAAGAAAATAAATCACCACTTTATGGTACTGTTGCAAACTCATTCTTTATTTATATTGGTGTAATATCTACTATATTCCAATTTTTCCATGGTTGATACCCCCTCGATACTACCCATAGATTCATCAAAATAAGAAAACAACACAAAGAAAACAGAATTTGTCAAAAATAGAATAGTCTGTAGAAATCTGTAACTCTCGATTACTTCTGTAACTCCAACAATTCTGAAAAATTAGGAAAACCCGGGCAATTTTTGTACGAATCCAGAGCAAAAAGAATCAGATCAAAATCACGTTTCAATAAAATTCAGGAAATTAATTACTGGGCGCAAAAGTTTTTGATTTTCAGCCGGATCAAAACAACTATCACCGTAAGCTATCCCAAAGGTCTTACTTGGCACAAACACTAACTAAAACACAAAAATACATCTAACCAGAAGCTAGATAAATTATTCAAAGCAAAACAGGAACACAAAGCAAAGAACAAAAATAAATTGATTTGTCTCCCAACAAGCGCTATTATTTAACGCCCTTAGCTAGGCATAAAAACACGAATAGATCTAGGTATTGTCATCTTTGGTATGTAATCCATAAGTAGCTCTCATAATAGATTCATATGGAAATTTAATTTTCTTTCTAGGAAAGTATTCCATGCCCCTCCTTAACGGAAATTGAAATTTAATGTTTCCTTCTTTCATATCAATAATTGCACCAATCGTTCTAAGGAAAGGTCTACCAAGAATAACATGACATGTAGGATTGCAATCTGTATCAAGAACAATGAAATCTACGGGCACATAATTCCTATTTGCAACAATAAGAACATCATTAATCCTTCCCATAGGTTGCTTAATAGTGGAATCTGCAAGATGCAAATTTAAAAAACAATCATCACACTCACGGAAACCTAACACATTGCATAAAGTTTTTGGAATTGTGGAAACGCTAGCACCCAAATCACACAAAGCATGGCACTCATAATCTTTAATTTTAATCTTAATAGTAGGTTCCCTCTCATCATAAAGTTTTCCAGGATAGAAACTTCCAATTCAAGCTTTTCTTCAAAAGATTGCATCATAGCATCAACGATATGTTTAGTAAAAACTTTGTTTTGATTATAATCATGAGGAGAATTCAACATGAATTGCAACAAGGAAATACAATATATTAAAGAACAATTATCATAATTAAATTACTTGAAATCCAAAAGAGTGGGTTCATTGCTACTCAAAATCTTGACCTCTTCAATCCCACTTTTATCAATTTTTGCATCAAGATCTAAAACTCTGAATCATTGGGACACCTTTTAACTAAAGTTGACTCATCTCCAGTCCCTTATTTATCAAAATTTATATTAGAAAACAAAGATTCAATAGGATTCACATCAATCACTTTAAGGTCTTCATCATTATTTTCACGAAAACTAGAAGAACACGCTTTTTTCAAACAAATCTCGTTTAGCACGCATCTTGGCGGTTCTTTCTTTGCACTCATCAATGAAAATTATCATGGCTTTGAGAGACTCATTAATATCATGCTTGGGTGGAATAGATCTAAGTTTCAAAGAAGCAACATCAAGAGAAATTATGTCCACGTTCCTAGCGAAATCATCGATCTTGAGGAATTTCTCTTCAATCAAAGCATTGAAATTCTTTTGCGAACTCATAAATTCTTTAACACTCATCTAAAAATCAGAGGGCATTTAATTAAAGTTTCCATAAGAATTTTTGTCGAAATTACCATAATTATTAGAGGAATTACTAGGAAACGGCCTAGGATTAAAGTTACCTCTATACGCATTATTACCAAAATTGTTCCTACCAACAAAATTCACATCCATATATTCATTATTATTATCAATCAAAGTGGATAAAGGCATATCATTAGGATCAATAGGAGCACTCTTACTAGCAAATAATTTCATAAGTTCATCCATCTTTCCACTCAAAACATTAATTTCTTCAATTGCATGCACCTTTTTACTAGTGAAAGATCTTTCGGTGTACCATTGAGAATAATTAACCATAATATTATCTAGAAGTTTAGTAGCCTCTCCTAAAGTAATTTCCATAAAGGTGCCTCCCGTGGCCGAATCTAAAAGATTTCTAGAAGCAAAATTTAGTCTGGCATAAATTTTTTGTATAATCATCCACAAATTCAAACCATGAGTAGGGCAATTTTGTATCATCAATTTCATCCTCTCCCAAGATTGTGCAACATGTTCATGATCAAGTTGCTTAAAATTCATAATATTGTTCCTAAGGGAGATGATCTTAGCAGGAGGAAAATACTTAGAGATGAAAGCATCTTTACACTTGTTCCGCGAATCAATACTATTTTTAGGCAAAGATGAAAACCAAGTTTTAGCATGATCTCTAAATGAAAATAGAAATAACTTCAATTTAACAATATCATTATCCACATCTTTCTTTCTTTGCATATCACACAAGTCAACAAAATTGTTTAGATGGGATGCGGCATCTTCACTAGGAAGGCCAGAAATTGATCTTTCATAACAAGATTCAGCAAAACGGCATTAGTTTCACAAGATTATGCACTAGTGGCGGGAGCAATCGGAGTACTAACAAAATCATTATTATTGGTGTTGGAAAAGTCACATGATTTGGTATTCTCTTGAGCCATCGTGACAAAGCAAGCAATCCAATACACGAGAACACAAAAAGCAAGCAAGAAAGACGAACAGAAGAGGGGCGAAGAAAAGGCAAATCTTTTCGAAAATCGTTTTATAAGTGGGGAAGGGGAAAATGAGAGGCAATGGCAAATAATGTAATGCAAGAGATGGGAGTTTATGATGGGTACTTGGTATGTCTTGACTTGGCATAGATTTCCCCGGCAACAGCGCCAGAAATTCTTCCTGCTACTTCTTGAGCTTGTGTTGGTTTTTCCCTTGAAGAGGAAAGGGTGATGCAGCAAAGTAGAGATAAGTATTTCCCTCAGGTAGAGAATCAAGGTATCAATCCAGTAGGAGACAACGCACAAATCACCGAATACCTGCACAAACAATCAAACAAACTTGCACCCAATGCGATAAAGGGGTTGTCAATCCCTTCAGGTTACTTGCAAAAGTGAGATCTGATAGAGATAAATGATAAAGTAAATATTTTTTTGGTATTTTTGGTTTATAGATCGGAAAGTAAAAGATTGCAAGAATAGTAGATCAGAAACTAAAATTGTAGACGGAAACTTATATGATGGAAAATAGACCCGGGGCCATAGGTTTCACTAGAGGCTTCTCTCAAGATAGAAAATAATACGGTGGGTGAACAAATTACTGCCGAGCAACTGATAGAAAAGCGCAAAGTTATGACGATATCTAAGGCAATGATCATGAACATAGGCATCATGTCCGGGTCAAGTAGACCAAAACGATTCTGCATCTACTACTATTACTCCACACATCGACCGTTATCTAGAATGCATCTAGAGTATTAAGTTCATAAAGAACAGAGTAATGCATTAAGTAAGATGACATGATGCAGAGGAATTAACTCAAGCATATCATCAAAACCCGATCTTTTTATCCTCGATGGCAACAATACAATATGTGCCTTGCTGCCCCTACTGTCACTGGGAAAGGACACCGCAAGATTGAACCCAAAGCTAAGCACTTCTCCCATTGCAAGAAAAACCAATCTAGTTCGCCAAACCAAATCGATAGTTTGAAGAGAATTACAAAGATATCAAATCATGCATATAAGAATTCAAAGAAGATTCAAATAATATTCATAGTTAAGCTGGTCATAAATCCACAATTCATCGGATCTCGGAAAACACACCGCAAAAAGGTATTACATCAAATAGATCTCCAAGAACATCGAGGAGAACATGGTATTGAGAATCAAAGAGAGAGAAGAAGCCATCTAGCTACTAGCTATGGACCCGTAGGTCTGTGGTAAACTACTCACGGTTCATTGGAAGGGCAATGGTGTTGATGTAGAAGCCCTCCATGATCGAATTCCCCTCCGCCAGGACGCTGGACAAGGCCCCTACATGGGATCTCACAGGTACAGAAGGTTGCGGTAGCGGAAAAGTGTTTTTGTGGATGCCTCTGTTGGTTTGGGGATGTATGGGAATATATAGGCGAAAGAATTAGGCCAGGAGGTGCACGAGGGGCCCACAAGGGTGGGAGGCGCGCCCTACCCCTTGGGCATGCCCTCCGTCCTTTTGGCCACCTCGTGGCTCCTCTGACTTCATCTTCAAGTCTCCTGGTTGTCTTCTGGTCCAAGAAAAAAAATCACCGCGAAGGTTTTATTCCGTTTGGACTCCGTTTGGTATTTTTTTCCCGCGAAACTCAAAAACAGGGAGAAAACAGGAACTGGCACTAGGCTCTAGGTTAATAGGTTAGTCCCAAAAATAATATAAAATAGCATATTAATGCATATAAAACATCCAAAACAGATAATATAATAGCATGGAACAATCAAAAATTATAAATACGTTGGGGACGTATCAGAGACTGGTTCGAACCCACAACCTTGAGGACACAAGTGGAGAGACTGCCACTGCGTCATCTCCTCGGCTCAATAAGCTCAAACATAAGATTCATATTCAAATCCCTTGTGAATGTTGTTGTACTGCCACACCTATGCTTCACTGTTCAATTTCATAACCTTACTTTCTAGCAAACCAAACAATGATGGGGGGCGGGGAGGAGATTGCATTAAAATTAACCTCTTTTAAGCAACTAATTCTAGACATTTGAATTCATTGCATCTCTTATTTATAGAACAGTGCATTCATCTTATCGGTTCCATGACTTTCTAGTTGATCTGCATTTATGGTCATTAAATCTACAAGTCTGGTTCTTGATTGTTTGAGTTGCTTGACCACATTGCCTATTACCTCTTGCCCTACGCAACTATGATTTTCCCAAGTGGAGCACACATCTCGCTCGGGAAAGGCTCAAAGCGGAAGTAGACGCATAAGTAGAAACATGTTAATAAGATTGCAAAATAGATACAAAACTAGTTAGTCACACGAGATTATTTCACTGCAATGGCACACATAACATAAGACATAGTTAGTGTGTTCGATTTTGAAATAAATTGCTACATCGACTTGACTTCAGTTGCATCCAAGTTTCTACTTAGGTTTGCATATTTATTAACTAGCACAATTGTTTCAAATTCAACAAAAAAATTCATTAAAATGATAGTTTGATCTCCATTCCTCTAGTCTCTCTCGCATTTATTTGTTATCTATAGAGATACTAAGCTCCCATGATTTGAAGCATTTTGGCGCTTCGGAGATTGTGGGGCGTCATGTGTTGTTTAGTTTTATGTCTCATTCTTTCTTTTACGTTGTAATTCACAAACACTTATTAAAATTTGTAAACATTAAAACACTTTTTTTATTTTTTTTATAGAGATACTAAGCTCCCATGGTTTGGTGTTTTGGTCCTTCGGGGATTGTGGATCGTTGAGAGCCCGGTGTGTGTTGTTTAGTTTTATTTCCCATTCTCCTTTTATTTTTTATTTTTCTCTTTTTAATTCATGATCACTTATTAAAATTTGTAAGCATTTATTTTTAATTGTTTTCAGATTAATTAATATTTATTAAATTCATGGACACTTTTAAAGTTCACATCACTTTTAAAGTTTGTACACATTTTTTAAATTTACAAACTTATTTAATTTTAAAATATTTTTTGAAACCCATGAATATGTTTAAGATTTATGTACATTTTCTCAATTTCATGGTTTTTAAATTTCAAAATATTTAAAAAATAAATCCTCGAACATCTTTTAATTAAAATAGCCCTTTCAAATTAAAAAAATCCATTTTTCTAAGATATAGCCGTGGTGTGGGCGCAAAAAAAAAGAGCAAGAGGAGCAGACAGCCTAGCTGAGCGAGCGAGAGTTTTGTGTGCTGATCCATGTGCGTGTTATAGCAGCAATTCAACGGTTTCAGCGTGGAATAGGGGATCCTAACAGGCCCAAACAACAACGGCTGGTTGACACCAAGTTCAAAACGTGTAAAGACACTACAACCACGCACCAAACGACTTCACTCTCCTCTCGGAACAAATACTTTTTCCAACAAAAACCTGACAGATATAGGAACAAAAAACACCATAACTAAAACACAAGCCAACACAGATAAGATCCAAACAAAACAACCGATTATAATAATTTATTAGATATAAAATAATTAATCCCACGAGTGAAGAACGACGCAGCGAAGTGCGCTACCTTCTAGTCTCTTTGATAGCACATGTAAAGTTAGTCTTTTGGAGCTTCCCTAATCCTAGTAACTCCATTTGAAAATGGTGCCCCCTTGTTCTCACTCTTCACTTCTGTATCACCACGACATATATGGGATCCCTCTAACCGGAGCCAATTTTGCCCTAATAACATATTTGAAAATGTAAAAGAACTGTTTCACATGGCCTTAATATTTTAAACTTATTTCCCTAGTTGTGTATTTTGTGTTTTTGCCAAAAAATATGCACTTTTTCCAAAATCTTATTTTGTTTTAAATGATTTTGAGTCACGTCTATTTTTTTAATAAACTATGTTCCCACAGCTTTGTGGATTATATTTTGTTATTCTCGCAATTTTTGAGTTGTTCATTCACCGGAATTTCTTTCATTTTATATTTTAGAAGAAAAAAAACCGATCCATAGTTTCAATTTGCAAAGTGCACTTTTATCAATTTTAGAAGGATGAATATAGCCAGAATACCAATGTTGCTAATTTATTTTTAAATACATGATGCTCGATCTAACAAAGCGGCAGCACCACTCTAGTTAATGAAATTACACAAAATTAGTACAACTGAGGCTAGGTAATCAGAAAACCACCATCAAACGCTAAAACCACGTAAAACCACCACAACTGGGGCAGGTATGCGACACGTAACACTTTCGCGCTTTCGCCTCCTGGTTGCGTAATCGAAAGGTCATCATCCTCAAGTCTTTTGCTTTTTTTCTGAGCGGTCCTTAAGTCTTTTGCTAAACGAAAGCACCGAGCGGTGGTTGCCGCGCGGGCTCCGAGATACTGTAACTAGCAAGCATCCAGAGTAGCTGCATTGACTTTACTCCAATTCTATCCACGAGTGGATACACAAGCTTACAGTTTGTTAATCACTGCAGCAGGTGGCTCGATCTCCGGCTGGATTCAGATCTCCACTATTATAAGCACCTAATTATTCGTTCTAATCCGAGTGCGTTTGCCGCTTCCGGCTGCTGGTGGCCCCGAAAACTCAATTTGAAAACCGGGACCCCACAGTCAGCGTCCCATCGCCCGAGCGCACCGTACGAAACAAATCGCAGCACCGGCTCCATTAATCCAGTGATGGTCACCTCTTCAGCAAAGGGACATCTTCGGCTTCCCACCCCGCATTTCGCCAAGCCCAAGCGCCACCGCCGCTCAGGCCCAGCCCGCATGGACCCCACCGACCAGTCGCCGGAGGAGGTGTACTCCGTGTGGGCCCTCCCGCCGGAGCCCGTCCGAGACCGCCTCCGCGGCCTCATGGCCGGCCTCCGCGCCGCGCACGGCGGCCCGCCCTTCGAGCCGCACGCCACCGTCGTCGGCGCCGTGCGCATGCGCCGCCCCGCCGCAATCCAGGCCCTCCGCGCCGCCGCGGCGGCCGCCGACGTCGCCCCCTACACCGCCCGCGTCACCGGCGTCGCCCGCGGCGACTTCTTCTACCAGTGCGTGTACCTCCTCCTCGAGCCCACCCCCGAGGTCAGCCCCCTAGCTTTAATCCCTCCTCTGTTCCTTCCCCAAGCGCGAATCGAGAGGTCGATGCGTTCTGCGAGGTGTTGTTTGCACGACGTTTCGATTATTTGCTCTGTACTTCTGCTTATGTCAAGTTATCTGAATGTTGCAGGTGATCCACACAAGCGACCACTTCTGCGCTCACTTTGGGTTTCAGAGATCAACCCGTGAGTGCAGTACCAGACTACCTGTATTTTGATCCTGAAACATTGACAAGTTGATGACAATCGATTCATGTTTTAATTACACGATTGCAGCATACATGCCACATGTCAGCCTCCTGTATGGGGATCTAACAGACGAGGAGAAGGAAGCAGCAAGGAAGAAGGTAGAGGAAATGGACAGTGAACTATCTGGACTGCAGTTTGAGATCTCTGAGCTCGCACTTTATCGAACGGATACTGAGGATAAAAGCTTGGAGTCCTGGGAACTGGTGGAGGTATGCCACCTTGGGAAGAAGTGATCGATTCCTCCCGATGATATGCTTCTGCTGTAAGTTGTGACTGCTCTTGGGGTCTTGTAATATTATGTTTTCACTTTTAAGTGTTTGATGTAATGATGTGAATGTCCGGCACCCCTGTTGCTTTGAATAAGGAATAATGTGAACATTGGACCTACCTTGGGCTTTACCTTGCCACTTGTGGGCTTTATTACAAAGTTGACCAATATTGCCTTTCGTCTAAAATATTTTGGGCTTACTTTCCAAAATAACTTTGATGATTTACAGTGTGTTGATTTATTCAGTAGAACCTATTAAAATGAAAAGCAGGTGCTGAGTAGAAACTAGTTGAGCTTAACTAATAATATTGTAAAAGTCCGAGTTTATCTTTTGTACTCCCTCAAGAATACTTTCCATGATCAGGTGATTAACTAATGATTGAGATATATTCCATCAAGCTTATCATAGCTGAAGATACATATAATGCTGCATATTTAGATGATACAAGACATTCTATATACTGCACATTATTTGTGGTACAACACTACAGTACAGCATATAATGGTCTTTACTCTGTACTATCTAATCTCTACTCCCCTTGAGAACTTTCTGGCCTAAACCTTCTTCCGCCAGATCCACCTTCCCTTTGACAGTTGAAATATGAGGCAGCCACAATGTTGAGGTGGTACTGCCGTGCAAAGTTTCTGCAGCTGAAATTGTGTCGCACATCTGGTGCAAAAACTGTTCCCCTGCCTAGTTGCTGGAACAGCACAAATACCATCCGGTGAATACCAGATCTGGGTTCTGGTCTTTCATAAACTACAAGCTCTTGGCCTGCGAGAGCACCCTAGTATTAATTAGTTTAGAATTTAAAGAGTAATTCAACTTGGTGGAAACATTTAGTCATTTATCTGCGATGTGGTCTACTTTGTTCAGTTCTAGGCAAAAAGGAGTCTTCTAATATAATCTGCTGTATATGTATAGGGAGTGTACCATAAAACTCTTCAAAACCAGTATAAGATTGAATGATATTAATTGATTGCATGAATTTTGTGTTTGTACATATGCAAAATAAATCAAGTATAAATAGTAGATAGAAAAAGGAAATTCTTAAGTACACACTGCTTTAAGAGTTCTTTCTTCTTTAGGCTGTACATACAAATGTCATTTTACCCTGTTTAGATTTATTCTTTGTCATGGTTTAAGATATCTTGGTGTTAATGATGGACTATATTGGAATTAGCTTGTATCGAGTCGTTTGAGGGAAAGAACTTAACATGACCTGATTTATGCATCTGCAAAATTCAGCTAAAACCAAAAATAACATTGAACAAATTGTTATGCATGACATCATACCGAAGCTGCCACTAGTTGTTCCAGGGATGTCGGACACCATCCTACACAGGAGTGGAGATATATCATAATCAGATCCTATTAAATAGGAAGCATATATCAAAAGTTTCGGGGGCAGAAAACAGATGGGTGGAGGTTTGGGATCGTATTGGCGAGAATAAGAACATGTTGCATTTGATTTACCAGTGCAAGTACTCCCTTAGTGATGGGTGACTTGGGCTTGGGGCGTCTGGATCCACCAATATCTTTTGAAGTCAAAGACAAACTCAAACAAGTTAACATATGATCCATTTGAGCTTGCTAGGAGTAAATTAATCATCTATGAGACATTTTTCTTCTATGGAATTCCTTCACAATTATACTAACAAATCACATAAAAGAGTGAAATAACCAAAGGATTTGCATATATTGTCCACTACTAGAGTTAGAAGCTTACCAGGGTATAGAGGACTCTCATGTCACTGCCACCGATATCAACTCGTGGCTTGCTTACAATTGCAGATGGTCTTAGCTCAGCACCTGCCAGAACTAGCCTATTGTTGTAGGCTATCCTGAGCGGAACAGTTGATGTAAATGGATCAAGCACATCTTGTAAAACATGAGCCACAACCAATGGATCCGCTGCCGACATATACTGGAGGAGGACTACCAATTAATAGCCTTGTCCTTGTCTGCTATTGTGTTAACCTAGCTCTCTAGAGACCTGAAACAAACTGTGTCTATGTATGAACTACTTGCACGAACTACTTGTATTGCGCGATGAGGGTTGTCTTATTCACCTTTCAAAAGTTTTGATACTAGCGTCATGTTCTGTGTCACCTGTATACACGTAACGTCTTTGATATTCGTCGATTAGATCCTGAACTTTATGGAGTAGTCGGGCCGTAGATATTTCGACATGCATGCTTAAGCCATCCGATCATTAGCATGGCTGTGGTATACTGGAACAAGCTTGTGAATTGTGGGCGATAGTTAGTGCATTCCTTAGATCACAACCTCTATGGAAATAATGGGTACCATATTTCTGAACCTAATTAACAATGTAGTGAAGCTAAACATGTAGTTGTACTTTACGTACTTAGGTTCTTCATTTCAACTGCATGCTTAGTGGTATTAAGTACTTCCCCTTGTACTTTTTTGAGATATCTGCTGATGTTGTTTTCTTGTTGGCATGTAACACATTTGCACAACATTAGAAGATGTTTTCCCTTCTGAAAACTCATATTCCTTATAGCTTAGGGCCATTATTTTATTCAAATTCAGGGATTGCATAAAATGGACTAGTAGAAATGAGAAACATATGCTTGCAACCCACTTAATCGCAAGCATTACTGTTGTTTACAAAGTGGATTTTTTCTACTGTGACCTGCCAAGTTGCAACGCTACTCTATGTTGGAACAGGGTCATCACTTCTGTTTATGCGAAAAGTGAGCTGCATGCATCTTCTTGAAGCCATTGTTATGTTCTTTGTTCTGTGCAACTTTTAGCTAAGATCTAAGGTAGTTTATAGACTAGCACTAGCCTAATCATTGCATATCTTCATTGTGTTGCTGATATTGCTTATTTAAGGCAATCTGCTTTTGTGTTGGCTTTAGTTTTAACCGTGCGTTAGTAGTTATCCAGCCCAGCAGGCCATCGTGTGTTTTAGGTTTTTTTTGCCAGTTCTCTACAATACAATTCTGTTATATTCTTTTTTCTAGTGGAACCATTCAGTTTTATTCGATAGGCTCGCCTATCCATACATAAGGATGCAAGTTTGGGCTGATTGGGCCAACGCAACAACCCATCCAGCTATTTGCTATGTGCACAAAGTAAACTATTGGTTAGGTACCTGCAGAATTATCAGCTAAGTAGAAGTATACCATTAGTTGGATAAAACAGCCCATGGGTCCATCCACTTGCTGACTTGCATCCCTACAGGACTATACCACAAGTTCTGAAGCGGATATTATTTGTATGACATATGGAAAGTTTTATAGAAACTTTACAAAGTTGACTGCGACGCGCTTTCATTTGATGACAAGGATTCTATTTACTGCTCTGAGATAGCAAAGTAGAATCCACTTACTGCTCTACGATAACAAAGTAAAATCCACTTGTTCCTTTTTCACGGGGGGGGGGGGGGGGGGGGGGGACACAGGGAAGAGCTTTTTTTATTCAAAGAAATTTTATAGGGTCTCTGGGGGATTTTGACCTTTAGGAAAAAAAAACTACATTGGCCATTTGATTCGCAGGAATGAAATCCTTCGGAAATTTTTCTTAGGCTTCATTTCCACTCTATTTGTTTTTCCTGTGTTTTCAAACATTATTTTTTTTATCCAAATTCCCATAGTTTTCATATCCTATAGAATTCAAGAGGGCATGCCACTCAAATCATATGTCTTTCCTATTCCTACGTTTATGAGGCCCCACAAGCAGGCTGACATATACCCATTGTACTTGTATATGCCCTTGTGGGCTTGTGGCTTTAGTGGTTGCCTATACAGGCAAAATATCTGGTTTGATACTTCGATGCTCAGACCAAAGAAGATCTGTGTTCCTTACATATCCTCGGTGACTCAAACATAAAAGGAGGAGCACGCATCTCTTTTGTCAAGATAACAATGTTCCCTCCCCAGAAGTAAGATTGAATAGAAAAATGTTTTGAATATTCCTTTCATCTTTTTGACAATATTCACCTTTTGGTGTGAAGCTAGCTTTGTTAATTTGTACATTTTGCTGGCTCAACTTTGATCCTTTACTTGTTTAGCGAATAAAGAAAAATCATATTGATCTATGACCATCTCGAAATTACGTAAGTAATGTCATTTTTTTGTATTGCTTATTATGTCCAATTGTGTGTGACTAGCCGGATATTTGTCTAGTGAGGGCGAAAGATTGCAAATTAGGTCATTGTCTGTCAATTTTCCATGGAGATCCGGGGGCATTCCACGTGGGTCTGGTTGCATGACATTGAAAAACAATCCATTCCTGACGCTTGGTTTACTAGATGAATCACTTGGGATAGGTTTGTTGTGTAACTTGGATGACCTACTTGATTGCTAGTTCCTTTTGGCTCTGTGCCTTCCCTGGTCCATGTCGGTCTGGTTGCATGACATTGAAAAACAATCCACTCCTGACACTTGGTTTACTAGATGAATGACTTTGGATAGGTTTGTTGCGTAACTTGGATGACCTACTTGATTGCTAGTTCCTTTTGGCTCTGTGCCTTTCCTGGTGATAGAGATCCAGAGATTTGATCTGTTTTGGCGGCCCTCTGTGCCGTCATGAGGAAGCTCAAAGTGCGTTCTTTAGGTCTTTCAGGCAGAATAACTCCCAGCTCAGGCTTTACTTTGAGTTTGGCATGTAAAGGATGCTGGTACTTTGTGTTGTTCCGTTATCTCAATTATAGTGGAATCCGGCCATCGCGGTCCTTTGACAAAAAGAGGAAAAATAAATGGTATCAGAATGATCTTCAGTTTCTCCCGATGGATGGGGCCTCAAAACTGAAGATGGTATGTCCAGCGCACTCTGTTTTCAGATGTATAATATGTGTGTTTCCGTTTGACACTCGGCCTTTCCTTTTTTGTGTATCTTTGGCTGGAGTAAGCCGGTGATGAAATACTTTGGGGGCCTTTTTTATTCAAAGGATTTTCATAGGAATTATGAAGGATTAGAATATTTAGGAATTTTTGCAGGGAAAGGTTGCGTACAATAGACCCAAAGTGGTCGGGCCCTTTCCTGGACCCTGCGCAAGCAGGAGCTACATGCACCGGGCTGCCCTGTTGGTCGTTTAATTTGTAGGATTGAATCATACAGAAATTTTTCCTAAAGATTCATTTGTACTGCATTTCATAGAAAATTTAGTGTCCACTCAAAGCTTTTGGAAAGAATACTTTATTTTAGTGTGAGACAATCAAACAAACCAAAGTCATGATGGATTCAAACGGACATGACATTGCAATCCTATGTTTATGCTTTCGCATTGCCCTTGATCTGTGAAGTTGGAAGGAACCTGTGTGAAGTGTGTTTGATCACTTTCCTTGTGCATGCCAGCCAGCATTGGGCTGGTGCTGGTGCATGCGTGAACTACTTGCATGGCGCAACTGGGGTTGTCTTATTCACTTTTAAAAAGTTTTGATACTAGCCTCATGTCATGTGTCACCTGTATACACCTAACGTCCTTGATATTTGTCGATTTGGTGTTGAACTTTATGGAATAGTCAGGCTGTAGATATTTCGGCATGCATGTTTAAGTCATCTGATTATTAGCATTGTTGTGGAATACTGGAACAAGCTTGTGAACTGTGGGCTATTTTGGCGCATTCCTTTGGTAGTAACCTCTTTGGACATGATACCGTTCTTCTGGACCTAACAATGTAGTGGTGCTGAACATATAGGTGTACTTAACGTGTTTAGGCGCTTCACTCCAACTGCACATTTAGTTATACTAAGTATACTTTTTTTTCTTGGTACTTTTTTGAGATATATTCTGATATTGTTTTGTTGTTGGCTTGTAATGCACTTACACAGCATTAACAGGTTTTTTTCCTTCTGAAAAAACTATGTTCCTTATATCTTAGGGTCATTATTCCATTCTAATTCAGGGATTACTGAAATGGACTGGTAGGAACAGGAAACATATGCTTGCAACCCACTTAATTGCATTCAGGGGCTAGAGCCTTGTCACGTTAATATTATTTACAGGGTGAATTGTTTCTATGGAGGGCCTGCCAAGTTGCAGCGATACTCTATGTTGGAACAGGGCCATCACTCTTTTGATATCACCGAAAAGGTGAGCTGCATGCATCTTTTTGAAGCCTTCGTTATGTTTTGTGCAAGTTTTAGCAGAGATCTAAGGTAGTTTATCTAGACTAGCTTAATCTTTTTTACTCTTACCGAAAAAGGCTTTCGCCCCGCTTTATATTATAAAGCATCTTGTTTACTCTTCACTGTGTTACTGTTATTATTTAACATATTCTAATAATCATTGCTCTTGTGTTGGCTTGATTTTTAACCTTGCCTTAAAAATAGTTATGCAGCGCTGCAGGCCATCATGTGTTTTAGTATTTTTGGCCAGTTTTCTGTACCATTCTATTTTATTCTTTGCTTTAATGGAACCCTTCAGTTTTATTCGATAGTCTAGCTTATCCATACATAAGGATGCAAGTTTAGGATGATTGGGCCAACCCAGCAACCCATTCAGTTATTTGCTATCTGCACAAAGTAAACCTATCAGTTGAGTAGAAGTATGGTTGCCTCAAAAAAAAGTTGAGTAGAAGTATATCATTAGTTAGATAAAACAGGCCGTGGAGCATGGATCCGTACGCACAATGCCTAAGCTACCTCCGGATATTATTGATATGGCATATGAAAAGTTCTGTAGAAAGTTGACTGCTACGTGTATTCACGTGATGATAAGGATTCTATTTACTGCGCTGCGATAGCAAAGTCGAATCCAGTTCGTCCTTCTTCACATGGGGAGTAAAATACGAATGTATACCTTCTTTACTTCACGATGTCCTTTATATCACCTAGAGACGTGACACAAAAGAGACACCACATACAGTAAGTTTCATCTGTAGTATACTTAATGATGTCTCTTTCACAGTTGATCATCTCTTGGCTAAGCGAAAGCTATACCCTCCATGCTAGAAAAACGTCTAGGAGACAATCAGGCTGACATAAGACCATTGTGCTCGTACATGTCCTCGTGGCTTTAGTGGTTTCCTATACTGGAAAAATATCTGGTTTGGCCATCTGATGCTCAGACCAAAAGGGCTGTGCTCCTTGCATATCCTCGGTGACTGAAGCACAAAAAGGAGAATCATCTCTTTTTGTCAAGATAACAATGTTCCCCAGAAGGCATAAGATTGAATAGGAAAACAATTTGAATATTCTCTTCCATCTTTTTAGTATCTTTATTGAGAGGGCAATATTCAGCTCTCTGTGTGAAGCTAGCAGTGCTAAGTTGTTAATTTTGCTAGTCCAACCTTGACCCTTTACTTGCTTAGTGAGAAGGGGGTAGTTGAGGGTGGCTATAAGGTTTGAAAATTAGGTTCCTATATACTACATAGATCATTGCTATATGCGTGTAATTTTCTCATGGAGATTGGGGCATTCGACGTGGGTATCATTACATGCCATGGATAAATAATTCATCCTGGCGGGATAGATCTGTTGTGCAACTTGGGTGCCCTACTTGATTGCTAGTTCCAGATTGAAGTGCCACCAATTTGCGTTCCTTTTGGTCCTGTTGTGCCTTTCCTGGTGATACAGATCCAGAGATGGTCTGTTTTGGCACCTTTGTGCGGTCCTGATGTTTAAAGTGTGTTTTGTAGGTCGAGCAGGGGGTAGCAGTAAGCGTGCCCTGGAAAGCTCCTCCTCCTAGCTTAGGCTTTACTTTCAGTTTGGCACGTAAAGGATGCTGGTATTTTTCTGTTAGTTCCGTCATCATCTCAATGATAGAGGAATCCGGCCGTCGCCTTCGATTGGCAAAGAGAGAGAAAATATGGATGCCCTATATCAGAATGATCATCAGTTTTTCCCGGTCGATGGAGGCCTCAACTGAAGATGATCCTTCCAGCGCACTCTGTTTTCAGATGTATAATATGTATGTTTTCGTTGGACACTCTGTCTTTCCTCTCTTTTTTGTGTGGATCTTTGGCTGCATTTCATAGAAAATTTAGCATCTAGTGGAAGCTCCTGAAAATTATACCCCTGCCTTTTTTGTACTGTGAGACGATCAAACAAACCAAAGTCTTCATGGAATCAAACGGACATGCCATTGCAGTCCTACGTTTATGTTTTGACTTTACTGCAAATCAAAGAGGCCCTTGCTTGATCTGTGAAGTTGAAAGGAACCAGTGTGATGTGTGATTGATCATTTTCCTTGTGGATGCCAGCCATAGAAGGGGGTATCGGAGGGGTGCTGGTGCATTATTGGTTGTTCTCCCCTATCCACGCACGTACATGGAAATGGAATAAAGGCGGCGTCGGGGATCCATCTAGTAAGTCCCCGTCCTCTGATTCTTGATGCGGATACGACGACTTTGAGTCGCTGCCACTCGCCGGATGGTCGGCGGAGGGGGCGTGCTGACGGCGACGCCCGGACTTTGACAGCTTTGTCTCCTCCCATCTCCTTTTCTTTGATGATCAGTAGTAGTTTTTTTTTAGCAAATGATGATCAGTAGATATCTCCTTTTTTTTCGAGGATCAGTAGACATCTCCTTTTTCTCCCGCGTGCCGAGCAACAACGAACAGTCCAGGAGCGGGTGGGCTGTTGGCAGTCCCCCTTTGTGGGCCGTGGCAATGCTAGTAGCTAGTGTATGGAAATTTTAATCAAGCTGAATTCAACAACAGATGGCCTGCCGACTGCGGAACTAGTTTCTGTAGCGGCATGGTTTTTATGGTGGTAGCGAAGGCAGCTAGCTAAAGGAGTGCAGGTGCAATCACCTGAGAGGACGGCCATATCTATCAGAGCTTTAGCAACAAACTACACAAGATCGCTCACTCCAAAATTGCCAATGAGGCCGAGGGATCATATGTGGAACAAACCTTCCTATGGCATGATGGAAGTTAAAGTCGATTCAACTTTTCATGCAGACACACTTTTGGGAGCAAGTGGAGCTGTTGTTCGAGATGACAAGGGAGATTTCATTGCTGCGGCTTCTTGGTTTATACCGCATGTTCGGGATGTTGATTCGGCTGAGCTCATGGCAATAAGGAATGGTATTTATCTTCAAGTATTGGATGCACTAAAGCAGGGTTAGAATCAGACTGCTTGTTTGCGGTGGAGACACTTCAGAGCATTGATGATTACATGGGGCCTGACAGTGATATCATAGCGGAGTGCAAGCAATTGTCCATCGACTTTCACAAACTTTTCTTCAAACATTGCTTCAGAGAAGCGAACCGGGTAGCAAATGAGTTAGCAAAACATTGCTTTAGTATAAGAGTTCCTGGTTCTTGGGATGATGTAATCCCGGACTTTATTTCTCATCTCCTTGTAAACGACATGAGCATTGTTTTAGGAATAAAGTCTAATTTATATAAAAAAAGATTATGCCAAGATTTCTTTTTTGGGTGTGTGAAAAGGATCCAGATCTATAGTAAAAGTTCATTGAAGTGAAAAACATCTACTCCTAGAGCATGCCGGATTTGACAAATCCGGCCCCTCAAACGCATGCAGACACGCCGGGCACTCCTCAAAAAATGCAATCCACATCTGCACACCTCAATTACCATATCTTAAATCCATACACGCTCATGCAACTACGTCGATGCACACGTGTTGTCCGGCTACTCCATCACACTACACTAAACATGCCATCGGACTACCAAAATTTGGCATGTTTGGCTATGGTGGAGTTCATCCACGGCTGCCCTTCCCCTTCTCGGCACCCTTGCCGTCCTTCCCACGGAAGTACCGGTCGAAGACGCGGTACGGATCAAGCCGGATCTGCTCGTCGCCTGAGCTGTCCTCGCCATCGTTGTGCTCCTTCGGTGGCAGTCCGACGATGGCACTGACCGCCCGATTCTATTCTCAGACAAGGGCGCGCGTCTCCCTTCGCTGTTGTTTCTTCACAATGCGGGCGCAGATGGCTTCCTCCTCTGTTCCTCCTCTGCGGCCGCCCGCGCCGCCGCCGTGATACGGGCCTTGGCGGCCCTTATCCTCTCTTCCCACGGCGGGCCGCCCGTTCCCGGTGTGACTCATAGTCTGCCCGACCGGTGATGGGGAAGGAGAGGTGTTCCGGTTGCCAGGACCGCGAGGATCCAGCACCAGAGGACCTGAGCACCCGGTGAGCCGACGCTAGGGCGTCGCGGTGGACGGATCCATCCATCAGCCGGGCGTTGTCCTCCCGCGAGCGGCGGAGTGCAATGCGGACTACCATTGCCTTCTCCAACCCACACGGAATGACACCCCAGTCGATGGATCCAGACTGATCGGAGTTTGATCCGCTGCCTGCCATAGCGGAGAAGGCTGAAAACCGCCTGAGGTGAGCTCGGGTGGTGGAGGGGAGTGGCTAGGGTTTGTTGGGGAACGTAGCAGAAATTCAAAATTTTCCTACGTGTCACCAAGATCTATCTATGGAGAAACCAGCAACGAGGGGAAGGAGAGTGCATCTACATACCCTTGTAGATCGCTAAGCGGAAGCGTTCAAGAGAACGGGGTTGAAGGAGTCGTACTCGTCGTGATCCAAATTACCGGAGATCCTAGTGCCGAACGGACGGCACCTCCGCGTTCAACACACGTACAGCCCGATGACGTCTCCCATGCCTTGATCCCGCAAGGTGAGAGGGAGAGGTTGAGGAAGACTCCATCCAGCAGCAGCACAACGGCGTGGTGGTGGTGGAGGAGCGTGGCAATCCTGCAGGGCTTCGCCAAGCACCTGCGGGAGAGGAGGAGGTGTCACGGGAGGGAGGGAGGCGCCAGGGCTTCAGGTATGGATGCCCTCCCTCCCCTCCACTATATATAGGGGCAAGGGAGAGGGGGGAGGCGCAGCCTTGCCCCTTCCTCCAAGGAAGGGGTGCGGCCAAGAGGGGGGGAGGAGTCCATCCTCCCCAAGGCACCTCGGAGGTGCCTTCCCCCTTGAGGACTCTTCCCTCCCCAAGTTTCCTTGGCGCATGGGCCTCTTGGGGCTGGTGCCCTTGGCCCATATAGGCCAAGGCGCACCCCCTACAGCCCATGTGCCCCCCGGGGCAGGTGGACCCCCCGGTGGACCCCCGGACCCCTTTCGGCACTCCCGGTACAATACCGATAAAGTGCGAAACTTTTCCGGCGACCAAAACAGGACTTCCCATATATAAATCTTTACCTCCGGACCATTCCGGAACTCCTCGTGACGTCCGGGATCTCATCCGGGACTCCGAACAACATTCGGTAACCACATACAAACTTCCTTTATAACCCTAGCGTCATCGAACCTTAAGTGTGTAGACCCTACGGGTTCGGGAGACATGTAGACATGACCGAGACGTTCTCCGGTCAATAACCAACAGCGGGATCTGGATACCCATGTTGGCTCCCACATGTTCCACGATGATCTCATCGGATGAACCACGATGTCAAGGACTCAATCGATCCCGTATACAATTCCCTTTGTCTAACGGTATTGTACTTGCCCGAGATTCGATCGTCGGTATACCGATACCTTGTTCAATCTCGTTACCGGCAAGTCTCTTTACTCGTTCCGTAACACATCATCCCGTGATCAACCCCTTGGTCACATTGTGCACATTATGATGATGTCCTACCGAGTGGGCCCAGAGATACCTCTCCGTTTACACGGAGTGACAAATCCCAGTCTCGATTCGTGCCAACCCAACAGACACTTTCGGAGATACCTGTAATGCACCTTTATAGCCACCCAGTTACGTTGTGACGTTTGGTACACCCAAAGCATTCCTACGGTATCCGGGAGTTGCACAATCTCATGGTCTAAGGAAAAGATACTTGACATTAGAAAAGCTTTAGCATACGAACTACACGATCTTTGTGCTAGGCTTAGGATTGGGTCTTGTCCATCACATCATTCTCCTAATGATGTGATCCCGTTATCAACGACATCCAATGTCCATAGCCAGGAAACCATGACTATCTGTTGATCACAACGAGCTAGTCAACTAGAGGCTCACTAGGGACATATTGTGGTCTATGTATTCACACGTGTATTACGATTTCCGGATAATACAGTTATAGCATGAATAAAAGACTATTATCATGAACAAAGAAATATAATAATAACACTTTTATTATTGCCTCTAGGGCATATTTCCAACAGTCTCCCACTTGCACTAGAGTCAATAATCTAGTTCACATCACCATGTGATTAACACTGACAGGTCACATCACCATGTGACCAACATCCAAAGAGTTTACTAGTGTCATTAAACTAGTTCACATCATCATGTGATTAAGACTCAATGAGTTCTGGGGTTTGATCATGTTCTGCTTGTGAGAGAGGTTTTAGTCAACGGATCTGTAACATTCAGATCCGTATGTACTTCGCAAATTTCTAGGTCATATTGTAAATGCTGCTTCCACGCTCCACTTGGAGCTATTCCAAATGGTTGCTCCACTATACGTATCCGGTTTGCTACTCAGAGTCATTCGGATAGGTGTTAAAGCTTGCATCAACGTAACCCTTTACGCCGAACTCTTTATCACCTCCATAATCGAGAAACATATCCTTATTCCTCTAAGGATAACTTTGACCGCTATCTGATGATCCACTCCTTGATCACCTTTGTACTCTCTTGCCAGACATGTGGCAAGGCACACATCAGGTGCGGTACTTAGCATAGCATACTGTAGAGCCTACGTCTAAAGCATAGGGGACGACCTTCGTCCTTTCTCTCTTTTCTGCCGAGGTCGAGCTTTAAGTCTTAACTTCGTACCTTACAACTCAGGCAAGAACTTCTTCTTTGACTGATCCATCTTGAACACCTTCAAGATCATGTCAAGGTATGTGCTCATTTGAAAGTATTATTAAGCATTTTGATCTATCCTTATAGATCTTGATGCTCAATGTTCAAGTAGCTTAATCCAGGTTTTCTATTGAAAAACACCTTTCAAATAACCCTATATGCTTTCTAGAAAATCATTTCTGATCATCAACATGTCAACAACATATACTCATCAGAAATTCTATAGTGCTCCCACTCACTTCTTTGGAAATACAAGTTTCTCATAAACTTTGTATAAACCCAAAATCTTTGATCATCTTATCAAAGTGCACATTCCAACTCCGAGATGCTTACTCCAGTCCATGGAAGGATCGCTAGAGCTAGCATACCTTTTAGCATCCTTAGGATCGACAAAACCTTTCTGATTGTATTACATACAACCTTTCCTTACGAAAACTGGTAAGGAAACTCGTTTTGACATCCATCTGCCAGATTTCATAAATGCAGCTAATGCTAACATGAATCCGACGGACTTAAGCATCGCTACGGATGAGAAAATCTCATCGTAGTCAACTCCTTGAACTTGTGAAAAAACTCTTCGCCACAAGTCGAGCTTCATAGACGGTGACATTACCGTCCACGTCCGTCTTCTTCTTAAAGATCCATTTATCTTAATGGCTTGCCGATCATTGGGCAAGTCCACCAAAGTCCATGCTTTGTTCTGATACATGGATCCTATCTCGGATTTCATGGTTTCTTAACCATTTGTCGGAATTTGGGCCCACCATCGCTTCTCCATAGCTCGTAGGTTCATTGTTGTCTAGCAACATGACCTTCAAGACAGGATTACTGTACCACTCTGAAGTAGTACGTATCCTTGTCACCCTACGAAGTACGGTAGTGACTTGATCCGAAACTTCATGATCACTATCATAAGCTTCTACTTCAATTGGTGTAGGTGCCACAGGAACAACTTCCTGTGCCCTGCTACACACTGGTTGAAGTGATGGTTCAATAACCATATCAAGTCTCCACCATCCTCCCACTCAACTCTTTCGAGAGAAACCTTTCCTCGAGAAAGGACCCGATTCAAGAAACAATCCCTATTGCTTTCGGATCTGAATTAGGAGGTATACCCAACTGTTTTGGGTGTCCTATGAAGATGCATTTTATCCGCTTTGGGTTCGAGCTTATCAATCCTGAAACTTTTTCACATAAGCGTCGCAGCCCCAAACCTTTAAGAAACGACAACTTAGGTTTCTCTAAACCATAATTCATACGGTGTCATCTCAACGGAATTACGTGGTGCCCTATTTAAAGTGAATGTGGTTGTCTCTAATGCCTAACCCATGAACAATAGTGGTAATTCGATAAGAGACATCATGGTACGCACCATATCCAATAGGGTGCAACTATGATGTTCGGACACACCATCACACTATGGTGTTCCAGGCGGTATTAATTGCGAAACAATTTCCACAATGTCTTAATTGTGTGCCAAAACTCGTAACTCAGATATTCATCTCTATGATCATATCATAGACATTTTATCCTCTTGTCACAATGATCTTCTACTTCACTCTGAAATTACTTGAACCATTCAATAATTCAGACTTGTGTTTCATCAAGTAAATATTCTCAACATCTACTCGAATCATCTGTGAAGTAAGAACATAACGATATTCACTGCATGCCTCAGCACTCATTGGACTGCACACATCAAAATGTGTTACTTCCAACAAGTTGCTATCTTGTTCCATCTTACTGAAAACGAGGCTTTTCAGTCATCTTGCCCATGTGGTATGATTTGCATATCTCAAGTGATTCAAAATCAAGTGAGTCCAAACGATCCATCTGCATGGAGTTTCTTCATGCGTATACACCAATAGACATGGTTCGCATGTCTCAAACTTTTCAAAAACGAGTGAGTCCAAAGATCCATCAACATGGAGCTTCTTCATGCGTTTTATACCATTATGACTTACATGGCAGTGCCACAAGTAAGTGGTACTATCATTACTATCTTATATCTTTTGGCATGAAAATGTGTATCACTACGATCGAGATTCAATAAACCATTCCTTTAGGTGCAAGACCATTGAAGGTATTATTCAAATAAATAGAGTAACCATTATTCTCTTTAAATGAATAACCGTATTGCGATAGACATAATCCAATCATGTCTATGCTCAACGCAAACACACAATGACAGTTATTCAGGTTTAATAATAATCTTGATGGTAGAGGGAGCGTGCGATGTTTGATCACATCAAACTTGGAAACACTTCCAACACATATCGTCAGCTCACCTTTAGCTAGTCTCCGTTTATTCCGTAGCTCTTTTATTTCGAGTTACTAACACTTAGCAACTGCACCGGTATCTTAATACCCTGGTGCTACTAGGAGTACTAGTAAAGTACACATTAACATAATGTATATCCAATATACTTCTATCGACCTTGCCAGCCTTCTCATCTACCAAGTATCTAGGGTAATGCTGCTCCAGTGGCTGTTCCCTTATTACAGAAGCACTTAGTCTCGGGTTTGGGTTCAACCTTGGGTTTCTTCACTAGAGCAGCAGCTGATTTGCCGTTTCATGAAGTATCCCTTCTTGCCCTTGCCCTTCTTGAAACTAGTGGTTTCACCAACCATCAACAATTGATGCTCCTTCTTGATTTCTACTTTCGCGATGTCAAACAACGCGAATACCTCAAGGATCATCATCTCTATCCTTGATATGTTATAGTTCATCACGAAGCTCTAGCAGCTTGGTGGCAATGACTTTGGGGAAACATCACTATCTCATCTGGAAGATCAACTCCCACTCGATTCAAGTGATTGTTGCACTCAGACAATCTGAGCACAAGCTCAACGATTGAGCTTTTCTCCCTGAGTTTGCAGGCTAAGAAAATCGTCGGAGGTCTTATACCTCTTGACGTGGGCACGAGCCTGAAATCCTAATTTCAGCCCTCGAAACATCTCATATGTTCCGCGATGTTTCGAAAAACATCTTTGGTGCCTCTACTTAAGCCTTAACTGAACTATCACGTAGTTATCAAAACGTGTATGTCCGATGTTCGCAACATCCACAGACGACGTTTGGGGTTCAGCACACTGAGCGGTGCATTAAGGACATAAGCTTTCTACTGTCCGCATAATCGCTACTATCAACTTTCAACTATATTTTCTCTAGGAACATATCTAAAAAGTGGAACTAAAGCGCGAGCTTACGACATAATTTGCAAAGATCTTTTGACTATGTTCAGGATAATTAAGTTCATCTTATGAACTCCCACTCAGATTGACATCCCTCTGGTCATCTAAGTGATTACATGATCCGAGTCAACTAGGCCATGTCCGATCATCACGTGAGACGGACTAGTCATCATCGGTGAACATCTTCATGTTGATCGTATCTACTATACGACTCATGCTCGACCTTTCGGTCTCCGTGTTCCGAGGCCATGTCTGTACATGCTAGGCTCGTCAAGTTAACCCTAAGTGTATTGCATGTGTAAATCTGTCTTACACCCGTTGTATGTGAACGTAAGGATCTATCACACCCGATCATCACGTGGTGCTTCGAAACGACGAACTATAGCAACGGTGCACAGTTAGGAGAGAACACTTCTTGAAATTGGTGTAAGGGATCATCTTATTTACTACCGTCGTTCTAAGTAAACAAGATGCATAAACATAATAAACATCACATGCAATCAAATAGTGACATGATATGGCCAATATCATTTTGCTCCTTTTGATCTCCATCTTCGGGGCTCCATGATCATCATCGTCACCGGCATGACACCATGATCTCCATCATCATGATCTCCATCATCGTGTCTTCATGAAGTTGTCTCGCCAACTATTACTTCTACTACTATGGCTACCGGTTAGCAATAAAGTAAAGTAATTACATGGCGTTGTTCAATGACACGCAGGTCATACAATAAATAAAGACAACTCCTATGGCTCCTGCCGGTTGTCATACTCATCGACATGCAAGTCGTGATTCCTATTACAAGAACATGATCAATCTCATACATCACATATATTCATCACATTCTTCTTGGCCATATCACATCACAAAGCATACCCTGCAAAAACAAGTTAGACGTCCTCTAATTGTTGTTTGCATGTTTTACGTGGCTGCTATGGGTTTCTAGCAAGAACGTTTCTTACCTACGCAAAACCACAACGTGATATGCCAATTGCTATTTACCCTTCATAAGGACCCTTTTCATCGAATCTGTTCCGACTAAAGTGGGAGAGACTGGCACCCGCTAGCCACCTTATGCACCAAGTGCATGTCATTCGATGGAACCTGTCTCACGTAAGAGTACGTGTAAGGTCGGTCCGGGCCGCTTCATCCCACAATACCATCGAAACAAGATTGGACTAGTAACGGTAAGCATATTGAACAAAATCAACGCCCACAACTACTTTGTGTTCTACTCGTGCAAAGAATCTACGCAATAGACCTAGCTCATGATGCCACTGTTGGGGAACGTAGCAGAAATTCAAAATTTTCCTACGTGTCACCAAGATCTATCTATGGAGAAACCAGCAATGAGGGGAAGGAGAGTGCATCTACATACCCTTGTAGATCGCTAAGCGGAAGCGTTCAAGAGAACGGGGTTGAAGGAGTCGTACTCGTTGTGATCCAAATCACCGGAGATCCTAGTGCCGAACGAACGGCACCTCCGCGTTCAACACACGTACAGCCCGATGACGTCTCCCATGCCTTGATCCAACAAGGTGAGAGGGAGAGGTTGAGGAAGACTCCATCCAGCAGTAGCACAACGGCGTGGTGGTGGTGGAGGAGCGTGGCAATCCTGCAGGGCTTCGCCAAGCACGTGCGGGAGAGGAAGAGGTGTCATGGGAGGGAGGGAGGCACCAGGGCTTCTGGTATGGATGCCCTCCCTCCCCTCCACTATATATAGGGGAAAGGGAGAGGGGGGAGGCGCAGCCTTGCCCCTTCCTCCAAGGAAGGGGTGCGGCCAAGAGGGGGGGAGGAGTCCATCCTCCCCAAGGCACCTCGGAGGTGCCTTCCCCCCTGAGGACTCTTCCCTCCCCAAGTTTCCTTGGCGCATGGGCCTCTTGGGGCTGGTGCCCTTGGCCCATATAGGCCAAGGCGCACCCCCTACAGCCCATGTGCCCCCCCGGGGCAGGTGGACCCCCTGGTGGACCCCCGGACCCCTTTCGGCACTCCCGGTACAATACCGATAAAGTGCGAAACTTTTCCGGCGACCAAAACAGGACTTCCCATATATAAATCTTTACCTCCGGACCATTCCGGAACTCCTCGTAACGTCCGGGATCTCATCCGGGACTCCGAACAACATTCGGTAACCACATACAAACTTCCTTTATAACCCTAGCGTCATCGAACCTTAAGTGTGTAGACCCTACGGGTTCGGGAGACATGTAGACATGACCGAGACGTTCTCCAGTCAATAACCAACAGCGGGATCTGGATACCCATGTTGGCTCCCACATGTTCCACGATGATCTCATCGGATGAACCACGATGTCAAGGACTCAATCGATCCCGTATACAATTCCCTTTGTCTAACGGTATTGTACTTGCCCGAGATTCGATCGTCGGTATACCGATACCTTGTTCAATCTCGTTACCGGCAAGTCTCTTTACTCGTTCTGTAACACATCATCCCGTGATCAACCCCTTGGTCACATTGTGCACATTATGATGATGTCCTATCGAGTGGGCCCAGAGATACCTCTCCGTTTACACGGAGTGACAAATCCCAGTCTCGATTCGTGCCAACCCAATAGACACTTTCGGAGATACCTGTAATGCACCTTTATAGCCACCCAGTTACGTTGTGACGTTTGGTACACCCAAAGCATTCCTACGGTATCCGGGAGTTGCACAATCTCATGGTCTAAGGAAAAGATACTTGACATTAGAAAAGCTTTAGCATACGAACTACACGATCTTTGTGCTAGGCTTAGGATTGGGTCTTGTCCATCACATCATTCTCCTAATGATGTGATCCCGTTATCAACGACATCCAATGTCCATAGCCAGGAAACCATGACTATCTGTTGATCACAACGAGCTAGTCAACTAGAGGCTCACTAGGGACATATTGTGGTCTATGTATTCACACATGTATTACGATTCCTGGATAATAGAGTTATAGCATGAATAAAAGACTATTATCATGAACAAAGAAATATAATAATAACACTTTTATTATTACCTCTAGGGCATATTTCCAACAGGGATTGCTCGGGCGAGCGAATGGGGGCGAATATAAGTGGGGTCGGGCGGGCCGGCATGGGCCGGGTCCGACGTGGCAGTCAGTGATATGGGGGTTGTCGGTCAGTGATACGTCTCCAACGTATCTATAATTTTTGATTGTTCCATGCTATTATATTATCCACCTAGGATGTTTTATATGCATTTATATGCTATTTTATATGATTTTTTGGGATTAACCTATTAACCTAGAGCCTAGTGCCAGTTTCTGTTTTTTCCTTGTTTTTGAGTTCTACAAAGAAGGAATACCAAACGGAGTCCAATTGACATGCCATTTTTTTATGGACCAAAAGAAGCCCCCAAAGTAAAAGAGTTGGTCAGAGGAGTCCCGAGCCATCCATGAGGGTGGAGGGCGCACCCTACCCCCTGGGAGACCCCCCTGACGTGAGACCGATGCCAAAAATTCCTATAAGTACAGAAACCCCTGAAAAGAAACCTAGATCGGGAGTTCCGCCGCCGCAAGCCTCTGTAGCCACCAAAAACCAATCGGGACCCCCACACCCTGCCGGAGGGGGGGGGGAATCATCACCGGTGGCCATATTCATCATCCCAGGGCTCTCCATGATGAGGAGGGAGTAGTTCACCCTCGGGGCTGAGGGTATGTACCAGTAGCTATGTGTTTGATCTCTCTCTCTCTCTCGTGCTCTTGATATGGCACGATCTTGATGTACCGCGAGCTTTGCTATTATAGTTGGATCTTATGATGTTTCTCCCCCTCTATCTCCTTGTAATTGAAAGTGCTAGTTATCGACTAGAGGTGGGGGGTGAATAGGCATTTTTATGAAAGTCTTCAAAACACGCTGGCTTTGAAGACAAACAAGTAACAGAGCCTAAATAGTAAACAACGGAATGAAAACTACACTAGGCAAGCATAAGTCTAACATACAATATAATGAAATCATGAAGACTAATTGCAACTAGGTAGACAGGATCAGAAAGGTAGATAGTACGAAGCTAGATAGATAATAGTCTTCATAGTGTGAAGTCAAACAGATTAGACAAGTAAGCAATGACTTCACGAAGACAATTGTAAAGTAAGGAGAGTAGAGGCTAGAACCAGTAGCTTGACGAAGACAAGGATTTGGTAGACCAGTTCCAGTTGCTGTGACAACTATACGTCTGGTTAGGGAGGCTGAGATTTAACTCAGAAGACCGTGTCTTCACCTTATTCCCCTTGAGCTAAGGACACCCAATCCTCGCCCAATCACTCTGGTAAGTGTTCGAGGTAGACTTCCAAGCCTTCACAGACTTCGTTCACCGACAATCCACAATGACTCTTGGATGCTCAGAATGCGATGCCTAACCGGCTGGAGGATTCACAGTCCTCAAGTGTAACAAGTCTTCAGGTCACGCAGATAGAAAAACTTCAGTGATGTCTAACACTCTTTGGCTCTGGGTGTTTTGGGCTTTTTCCTCGCAAGGATTTCTCTCTCAAATGCTTCGGAGGTGGGTTGCTCTTAAACGACAAAAGCCGTGCACTAACTCTGAGCCGCCACCAACTTATGGTGTAGGGGTGGGCTATTTATAGCCAGGAGGCAACCCGACCCGATTTTTCCAAAATGACCCTGGGTCACTAAGGAACTGACACGTGTCTAATGGTCAGATTTCAAACACACATGGCAGCTTGGCTTGGGCTACAAGCAAAGCTGACTCATCCAGCTCTAGATAAGATTTGCTCTCATTGTCTTTGCTTGAAGACATAGGATTTGGTTGAGCATCACTTTAGTCACTCCGACTTTGTTCACTTGGACCCCACTTAAGAGTACGGTGGTTCCTATGATTCAATAAGAAGAAAAGGAAACTACAAAACAATTATGTCTTCGCACTCCATAGTCTTCAAGTGAATAGCTTCACACGTCATAATCATCGTCGTGAATGTCTTCACGAACCACCATTGTCTTCAATGTCTTCACACATTTTTAGGGGTCATCTCTGGTAGGTAAAGCGAATCAATGAGGGGCACTACCTATGTTATCCTGCAATTCTCACAAACACATTAGTCCCTCAACCATGTTTGTCGTCAATACTCCAAAACCAACTAGGCGTGATACTCCAAAACTTTTAGGGGGAGGCCCAACAACGTCTACAAGAAGAAGGTTGCATGATGACAAACCGGTTGAAGTTTTCAACGGGGATAAAAGTATGTGAAAGTTCAGTGTTGTGAGTATTGTCTTCATACATATGACGAGGCTCCCCCTGACGATGTACATATAATAGTTTGCTTTTGAATGCAGCACATGGCAGGTTTTGCTTTGTGGAGGCCATCTTCAAAGTGTGCAGACAATTTCATCATGCATATAAGAAGATAATGAAGATAATGATATGAATAATGGAAAATGGACGTCTGCAGAATGACTTCATGCAGAATTTATCATCGCATCATAAAGTGGCAGCAAAAGTAGCAGACGACCATCAAGTTTAAGTGTTACAACTCAAACGCCAAAAGTTTCAGAACGAGAGTTGTAAGAACTTAAATTAAGCAACCACCCATATGGACCCACTTGAAGACTATCAACTCATATGCTTCTCCCCCTTTTGTCAGTAATGACCAAAAAGGTTTGAAGACATAGAGTATCTACTCGTTCCTAGTTGGAGATGATGTTGGAGCAGCAGAGTTGACAGTGAAGTTAGGTGGTGCAGACGGGCCTTGTGCAGCATCATCATGCTGAGCAGTGAGATCAGGCAAAGAGGCGTCATCTTCTTCATCGACGACTCTCGCAACAACAGTTGCAACCGAGGATGAGTACTCATAATCTTCAATGGAGGGTGTGCAATGCCAACTTGCATTTTGAGGAGGCCTAGAGTCAAACTTGAAATTTCCAGTGAAGCCATCAGTGCGAAGTTCATCTTCAGCACAGAGCAAGGTGAGACTCTTCCAGGAACGGCGACAAGCTTCATGAGCAACAAACGAGTTCTTGATGGCTAAGTTGCGAATGCGATTAACAACCAGCAAGATACTCTTCATCTGACGCTTTAGCCAATCATGTTGTTTGTCCTGCTTTTGATGTAAAGCTACCAGAAGCTCACGATGATTGAGAACACGAGGATGCTTCTGAGGCCTTTGTATAATGGTGCTTGCAGTGGCTTTGGTGTTTGCATGATGCGGTAGGCGCAGGTTTCCAGCCAAGGGATAGGTACGAGTTTCAGCATTGGGCACATGAACACCATCAATGGGCTGTGTGAAACTCTGGAACTCAGCATTGTGAAGATGGAGGGGCTTCTTTGCAGGCTCAGGGTAGATGGCTTCAATAGCCATATCAACATCAAGCAAGAAGACAATGTGATTGCGAGCTAATGGCTGATAGTCAACAGTTGAATGAAGCTTAATCAAGCACATCACCCATGGAGCATAGAACTTCAGACCAAACAGATCAACCCCCGGAAGCAGCAAGTTGTCTGATGAAGAAATCTTGAGTGTTGAATCTGATGCCATGCACGATGTAGAACACCAAAGTCTTCATGGAGCCTTCAAGTTTGGCTTCAGATGAATGGCCTTTGATGGGCCAAATAGTATGCCTCAAAATGTGATATACTGTGCGTGGCAGATACTCAAGGTCCTTAACCAAGAATTCCTTTGGATATTTAGCGTCTTGGGGCAAAGGCTTCATCATACTAAGCATTTGGCTCATGCTTAGTTCTGGCCTTTGAAAGATGCTTTGTGGTTCATTCTGATAAAGCAAACAGCCAGGTTCGTATAACTCACCTGGAGTGGGCAGGGAAGTAAGCTCGATGATATCCTGAGCTTTGGCTTCGTGATGTACATCACCTATCTTCCACTCCAGGATCCAAGTCTTTAGATCCCTATTGTAGCCTCGAATGTGTAATGTGGCATATAACTGCAGGAGGAGCTCTTCATTCCAGTGCTCTTTATCAGTGACAAATGCCAGAAGACCAACATCCCTGAAGCAGTCAAGGGCTTCTTCCAGACATGGCAGCCCAGCCATAGCATCACAATCCAGATGCCGGTGCGGAAAAATCTTGTCTTGATTGTACAGAATGCACGAGTAATAGCTTCGCTATTGGTGGCTCCAAAATCTGTCAGAGGAGATCTTTGGCTTCTTGTAAGGGTTCTTGGCAGTGTCAAAGAATGTATTGTCTTCTCGGAAGCCGAGCACGCTGAATGAGCCTTGTGTGGTTACATCACTTGGAAGCCTTGGTAGACGCGTCTTTGGATTCTGAACTTTAGGCCTTCGCTCCACATGATAATCATATTGGGGTCCTGGAGCGGTTGGAGGAATCATAATAGGCCAACGAACAGTGACAAGCTGACCTTCACGATTGAAAGCTCTTTCCATGGTGTGAGGCCGTAGTGGAGGAACAACACCATTAGTGATGACTGGCGTCACAGTAGCTTCAACATTCACATTGGCTTCAGGCTCCACACTGTCTTCAGCCATGACAAGGTCATTGGCTTTAGTGGTAGTGGTAGTGTTGGTGGCAGCCTCATTGTTTTGAACCTCCATCTGGTCAACGATCGGAGGGCCAGGCACGATCACATTCTCTTCAAGAATGACTTGATCAACAACAAGGGGTAGCTTCTCTTTCTTCTTCTCTTCTTTCTTCATTGGCTGATGCAGCCAGAATGTCTTCAGCAGCATTAGCTTTAGACGCTTGAACAGTCGCAGAAACATTATCTTCAGGGAACACTTGACGTGCCACTGAGTCGGATCATTGTGAATCTTCTTCTGCAATGGTGGACATGGAGACAGATGGCTTGAGACCTTTGCGAAGCCTGCGAAACACTGTCGATGCCTTTGGAGATGGAGTGGTCTCCATGTAATTGTCATCATCAAGTACCGGATAGGTAACTTGGGCTAGTAGAGTATGGGGTGTCTCATCTTGAATAGGGGTATCTTCTTTTTGGCGCTCAGCCCAGGAGTCATCTTGAACAATTGGCTTCATCAATGGACGACCAATGCTAATGTATTCACTGCTCGTGGGAGCAGGCGATGATACCAACTTGCGCTCGAGCTGAGGAAGGACTTCATCATCAACTACATTGTCTTCATGACCAATGTCTTCAGCTGCGTTGGGGTCAACAGTGTAACTTCTTCAGATTCTGGTGCCTCTGTGGGAGCAAGCTCATGAACAACGAGATGACACTCGCGATTAGCAGAGGCAGGATATGCAACAGAGATGGGTTCAACAACAAGGGGCTCAGGGGCAGCAACACGATCTTTCCTTGAAGACTTAGAGTCCTTTGTCTTCAGCTTTTTCTTGGAAGGGGCATCATCAGATGTATCCTTGTGCTTCCTCTTCCTGGCTTCTGCTTCAACATGCCTAGTCTTCTTGAGCTCAGAAGCAGCGGTGGGGACCTTTGGCTTTGAGCCAGTCATGCTGGGCAGGGAAGACAATGTTGGGTTGTCCCTATCTTGTAGTGTCAGGATTAGCTTCATCGTGCTTTTTGCTCTTCTTAGCCGCCATTCTAGGATCAATGCCAGGACGCCCAAGAGCTTTCCTCTTTTCAGCTTCATTGTGCGCTTGCACACATTTCTGAGCATAAGATTTCATGCGCTCTCGAGAGCCTTTGGCTTCTTCATGCTTCCTATGAAATTCAGTTTTGAGGTCATGCAACATCTTCTTGAAGATTTGCACATCTGCCACACTGAGCTTGTGCATGTTTTTCTTGAAATGGGCCTTCTCATAGTCAATCTTGTTCTTGAGCTCGACGATTTTCTATGCCAGGGCTAGCTCATTGGCAATTGTAGAGTGTAATGTGACGCTGATGCCCACTGGCAGCTGTGGACTGTCTATGTTGATGTTCTGGTCGTCGAACCACTCATCAATGAAATTGTTCAAGATGTCAACATCAAAGAGGGGCAGATCACTGAAGATCTCTGCCTTTTGCTTGCTCTTGATCAGCATCTCAAGGGCTTCATCACCAAGATCTTCATCGCTTGCAGATCAATGGTGTCCTCCTCGTTGCACAAAATGGAAGCAGGAGTGAGGGGTTGCCCAGTAGCCTTCTTGGGCAATGGCTTCTGGGTCCTCTTGGACACCCAAGATAAATCTTCAGACTGCACACTAGATTCAGGCGGTGCAGTTTTTAGTGACTTCTTGGTTGAAGCTTTTGGAGCAGCAGAGGCAGATGGCTTTAAAGCTTTTGCCTTCTTCTTCTTCTGCTTTGGTGGTGATGAAGCATCATCAGTATCAGCTTCTTCAGCAGATTGCTCCACAACAGCTCTCTGGGAAGCAATATGAGACAGAAGCCCGTCGAAGTTGGCGAAGGGGCCAATCCTATTCTCATTGGCTTCACGAGTTCCATCATACCTTGGAGTGGAGGGCCAGGATTGAAGTTGAGGCCAAACTCCTTCTAGTTCTTAACAGCTGAATCTTTTGTGATATGGAAGTTGCGCTTGAAAAGATTGTCTTCACAACACCATAGGAGAGATGATGGGTTGGCATTCTCAGGCTGTGGTCCTCTGACCATATAGGGATAAAACTCCTGTTCAATAGCTTCAGCTTTATTCTTCGGTACCAAGTTGCGGTACAGACAATCACCCCATGGGCGCTTGATGGCATTCTTATCAGCATATTCAAGTGTTACAAACCTGTAAGTGCATCTAGTGCCACCCCTAGTTGGTTTTGGAGTATTGACGACAAACTTGGTTGAGGGACTAATGTGTTTGTGAGAATTGCAGGATAACACAGGCAGTAGTCCCATATTGATTCGGTTTACCTACCAGAGATGACCCCTAAAAATGTGTGAAGACATTGAAGACAATGGTGGTCTCTGAAGATATTCACATTGAAGACTATGACTGGAGAAGACATCACATGAAGACTATGGAGTGTGAAGACATAGTTGTTTCATAGTTTCCTTTTCTTTTTTGTTGAGTCATAGGAACCTACTGTTAAGTGGGGTCCAAGCGAACAAAGTCAAAGTGACTGAAGTGATGCTCAACCAAATCCTAAGTCTTCGAGCGAAGACAATGAGAGCAAATCTTATCCAGAGCTGGATGAGTCAGCTTTACTTGTAGCCCAAGTCAAGCTGCCGCATGTGTTTGAAATTTGACTGTTGGACACGTGTTAGTTCCTTAGTGACCCAGGGTCATTTTGGACATATCAGGTCGGGTTGCCTCCTGGCTATAAATAGCCCACCCCCTATGCCATAAATTGGTGGCTGCTCAGATTTAGTGCACGGCGCTTGTCGTTTGACAGCAACCCACCTCCGAAGCCTTTGAGATAGTAATCCTTGTGAGGACAAAGCCCAAAACATCCAGAGCCAAAGAGTGTCAGGCATAACTGAAGTCTTTCTGTCCGCGTGATCTGAAGACTCATTACACTTGAGGACTGTGAATCCTCCAGCCGGTTAGGCGTTGCGTTCTGAGCATCCAAGAGTCATTGTGGATTGCCGGTGAACGAAGTATGTGAAGGTTTGGAAGTCTCCCTTGAAGTCTTACCAGAGTGATTGGGCAAGGACTAAGTGTTCTTAGCTCAAGGGGGATAAGGTGAAGACACGGTCTTTTGAGTTGAATCTCAGCCTCCCTAACCGGACGCACAGTTGTCACAGCAACTGGAACTGGTCCAACAAATCCCTTGTCCTCTCCAAGCAACTGGTTCTATCCATCCTCCCTCTCTTTACTTATAGTTTGTATTCGTGAAGTCTTTGCACATTTTCCTGATCTGATTGACTTCACTATGTGAAGACTATTTACTATTTGGCTTCGTACTATCTTCCATCCTGATCCATACTACCTAGCTACTGATAGTCTTCGTGCTTTCACTACATTGCATAGTTGACTATGGCTTGTCTAGTGTAGTCTACCTTCCGCTGCATATCAATAGGTCCATTTTTATTGTTTGTCTTCAAAGCAGCCATGTTTTAAAGACTTTCATAAAAATTGCCTATTCACCCCCCCTCTAGTCGAATACTAGCACTTTCAATTGGTATCAGAGCAATGTGCTCCCTTGTTCTGTGTGATTCGGTTTAACCACCAGGAGTTTAGCTATGTCGACTGCAGGAATAATCAAGGTCTCCGCTGCGTGCCCCTACTGAAAGAATAAGATGCATTCCCAAGGCCGGTGAAGGTGTTACTCCTGCTGATGTCAAGAAGTTCATCCAACTGGACTCAACTGCCAAGAACATCATCTGTGGTCATCTGACCAAAGGGCAGTATGGTCATGTGAGTGCTCTAGAAACTGCGAAGCTAGTCTGGGACTGGCTCACGAAGGTCAACGAAGGCGTCTCAACACAGAGAGATTCAAGGATTAGTGTTCTTCGCAATCTCTTCAACCGCTTCAAGAGAAAGGACAATGAGAATGTCCAGCTCACATTTGATTGCCTCACTGATATCACAAATGAGCTTCATGCACTCGGCGCCACTGAGATCACCAAGCACGAAATCGTCAAGACACTTCTAAGATCTCTTGACAGCTCATTTGACACCCTGGCCCTGATGATTCAAGAGCTCCTTGACTCCAAGACTCTCGATCCATCTGATATACTTGAGAGGCTCAACACACATGAGTTCCAGCTATTTGAGAAAAGAGATACCTATGGTCCCAACTATGGCCGTACTCACGCTTTGAAGGCGAAGGTTGTCTCCTCATCTAAAGAAGAATCTGACTAGAGTTGTGGGGATCCTGAAGATATTGTAAAGGAGCTTGCTATGCTTGTGAAGAAGTTCCAGAAGTTCGCCAGGAAGAAAGACTTCATAAATACTTCAAGATCTAGCTCAAGAAATGATGAAGCTTCCTCTCGTGATCACAAGAAGAGAACCTGCCACAAGTGCAAGAAACCTGGTCACTACATCTTTGAGTGTCCACAGTGGGACAATGAGATAAAGAAGAAGAAGAAGAGCAAGGAATATGATTCTGATGACAAGAAGAAGAAGAAATCATCAAAGTCTTCTTCCAAGTCTTCATCGAAGTCTTCATCACACAAGAAGAGCTCATCAAGCAAGGCTCGTGCATTTGTTGACAAGGAGATGGATTCTGAGGAGGAGTCTGCATCTGAGGAGGCAGAGGTGGAGTCTGAAGAGGAATCTGATCCTGGAGTAGCAAGCCTGGCTCTAGCTTCTACATATGTCACCAAGTCCATCTTCAACACTGAAGACAATGGCCTCGTCGCCAATGCTGATGCCAAGGATGAGGATGACTCTGCTCCCAACTACTGCTTCATGGCATGTGGTGCCAAGGTAAACTCACGCGATGCTTACTTTCAAACATCAAGTGAAGATGATTCTGAATGTGAATCTAAACCTAGCTACAAAACACTTGCTAAAATTGCAACTGAACAACAGAATGCTATGGAACATATACAAAAGTTGTTAGACAAAACGATGACCTATTGGACGTGGAAATGACCCAAACTCAGTCCTTTATTGAAGACATTAAAAATCATCATGTTAAGTACGAGGAACTTGAAAGTCGTCATGAAACGCTCTCAACTTCTCATGAAAAGCTCTCTTATGATTATCTCCAAAGGAAGAAAGAGCTTGAGAAATTGAGATCGGCTCATGAAGATCTTCAAAAGGAGAAAAAGTCACTCTGCGCTCAACAGATCAGTTTTGCTTAGGAAGGATTTGAACCACCATGTCTGAAATTTCTTGAGCGTGATAATGTTGTCTCTGTTGCTGAATGTTCAACTGCTGCTACTGTTGCAATATCTTCAACTGCTAATGTGGTAACGAACCCCTCTACTGAGGATACCCCTACTATTGTGGATGAGAATGCCATGTTGAAGACATTGCTTGAGATAGGAATGTACAAAAGTCTCAAAGGGCATCAGACACTATGTGATGTCCTCAAAAAGCAGATTCTCAACCGAAACCCTAAGAAAGAGGGTGTTGGGTTTGAGAGGAAAATGAATATTGATGGTTCTTACTAGATGCCTGAGTAGTACCCCAAAACCACATGGCTTGCTGCTAAGGGACCTTCAGTGGACCCATCTACCTTATCTGGCTTCTCTTGTGCTAACCCAATTATCATTGATGAATCCTTTGATGAAAACTATAAACTGTTCAAGAATCAGAATGGTGAAGTGTTTGCCAGGTACATTGACTAACTGCAGGAATGGACCACCTCTTAAGAAGATCTGGGTACCCAAAAGTTGTCTTGAAAGTCTTCCCGTGAATGTCATCATGACACCACCGGGGAAGAAGATAAATCCCGGACCAAAGGCTCCATATGGTCCAAAGGCTTCATACAGACAGAGGACTCACCTGAGTCACCCTAATGCCAATGTTTTGCAGGGAAAACATACTCAGACTTTTGAATATGAGCGTGTTTCATCAAACCGCTATGTTCATAAGACCAAGAACTTTTCTGGTTATTCTTATGAGTATTATGCACCTCCTACAAGGCTATTTGCTAGGGCTCCAAAGCCGAAGTTCTTAGATGCTGCACTTAGACTCATTGCTTCTAAGCCACCCCTGAAGATGTGGGTGGTTAAGAAAACTTAACTCTCCTTTTGCAGGGTAAGGTCTCCAGCCTGAAATCAAAGCGTCTGACGGGTATGCTGGGGACCTTAAACATCTTGTGGGACGCAAGATAAAATGTCCAAATGGTCTTACTATGTATTTCGTCCCAGGATTCCTTGACAATCATCCTAGTTATCCTAACCAAGATCTGAACTTTCATGTTCCACTAGTTCGTCAAATGTTTCTGCTTCACAAGTCTCTTGGTGAAGCCTATCCCCCAAACTGTATTGTAGGATATGACACCAAAGGCTTCAGAACAGATTATGGATAGTGGATGCACCAACCATATGATTGGTGATCGAAGTCTTCTGATGGATTCAACTCTATGCCCGTTTGACAAAAGTCACATCACATTTGCTGACACTGGTAAAAGCAAGGAATTGGGTCTTGGTAGAGTTGCAATCTCAAAGGATCAGCACATGGATAAAGTGACGCTTGTTGAATCCCTTGGTTTCAACTTAATGTCTGTCTCAATGCTTTGTGATTTGAACATGATTGTGATTTTTGGAAAATATCGTTGCCTTGTGCTTATGGAATCTTACAAGTCTCTAGTCTTTGAAGGGTATTGAAAAGATGATCTGTATATGGTAGATTTCTCAGCAGGACCACAGTTGGCTATATGTCTTCTAGCAAAAGCTTCAAAATGCTGGCTCTGGCATCGGAGGCTAGGACATGCTGGCATGAGGAACTTGTACACTCTCGCAAAGAAGAAGCATGATGTGGGGATCGAGGGCGTCAAGTTCAAGAAGGATCATCTGTGTGGTGCTTGTGAAGCTGGGAAGATGACTAGGGCCAGGCATCCCTCGAAGACAATCATGACGACATCACAACCCTTCGAGCTGCTTCACATGGACTTATTCGGCCCTACTCATTACTCTACTCTTACTACCACTGCTTGTCTCTATGGTTTTGTCATTGTTGATGATTACTCAAGATATACATGGGTTCATATAATCCTCTACAAGACTGAGGTGCATGATGTCTTCAGACGATTTGCCAACCGTGCCATGATGAACTATGGCATCAAGATCAAGCACATCAGAAGTAACAATGGCACTGAATTCAAGAACACCGGCCTCGATACTTATCTTGATACACTGGGCATCACTCATGAGTTTTCAGCTCCTTACACAACTCAGTATAATGGCATCATGGAGTGCAAGAACAGAACCCTCATTGAGATGGCTTGGTCGATGCTTGATGAGTACAAGACTCCAAGGAAGTTACGGCCTGAAGCCATTGATACTGCATGCCATATCATAAACCGTGCTTATCTTCACAAGCTTCTGAAGAAGACATCATATGAGCTGCTAACCGGTAAGAAGCCAAACGTCAGTTACTTCAGAGTATTTGGTGCTAGGTGCTGGATCAAGGATCCACATCACACTTCAAAATTTGCACCAGAAGCACATGAAAGTTTTATGCTTGGACACGGAAAGGATTCACACTCCTAAAAAGTCTTCAACCTCTTTCACTATAAAGTGGTTGAAAATGTGGATGTGCGGTTCAATGAGACTAACGGCTCGCAAAGAGAGCACCTGCCAAATGTGTTAGATGAAGTCCCTCCTAGTGAACCTATCAAGCTCAAGGGTATAGGAGAAATCATACCCTCAGAAGCTCGTGCTGAAGAAGAAATCGTCATTGTACCAAATCAACCCGAAGACAATGCTCAGCCTGAAGTCAATGCTGAAGCTGAAGACAATGTTCCGCAAGGACAAAATCATCGTCCAGTTCATCCCCGTGTTGCAAATGATGTACATATTGAGAAGATAATTGATAGCATCAATGCACCCGGTCCACTCACTCATTCAAGAGCAACACAGCTAGCAAATTTCTGTGGGCACTTTGCATTTATCTCTATATCTGAACCCAAGAAAGTTGCTGAAGCCTTTATGGAACCTAAATGGATTCAAGATATGCAAGAAGAGCTTCATCAGTTCAAGCTGAAAAATGTATGAGAACTGGTCAAGCGTCCAGATCCTTGCAAGCACAATATCATTGGCACCAAGTGGATCTATCGTAACAAATAAGATGAGCATGGTCAAGTTGTCAGAAACAAGACTCATCTAGTTGCTCAAGGCTACACTCAAGTAGAAGGAATTGACTTTGATGAAACATTTGCTCCAGTGGCAAGGCTTGAAGCCATTCGCATAATGCTAGCCCATGCCAACCATCACAACATTCTTCTATGCCAAATGGATGTGAAGAGTACCTTCCTCAATGGCAAGATTGAAGAAGAAGTGTATGTTGCACAACCACCTGGATTTGAAGATCCAAAACATCCTGATATGGTATACAAGCTCAACAAGGCACTGTATGGCCTCAAACAAGCTCCTCGCGCTTGGTATGACACACTCAAAGACTTCCTAAAGAGCAAAGGCTTCAAACTGGTTCTGTATATCCGACACTCTTACAAAGACATATGACGGTGAACTATTTGTGTGTCAAATCTATGTGGATGACATTATCTTCGGCTGCACTGACAAAAGATACAGTGATGAGTTTGGCCACATGATGCAAGAGAAATATCAAATGTCCATGATGGGTGAGCTGAAATTTTTCCTTGGTCTTCAAATCCATCAGCAGAGCAATGGCATCTTCATATCACAAGAGAAATACCTCAAAGATTGCCTGAAGAAGTTTGGAATGTAAGACTGCAAAGGATACATGACGCCAATGCCAACCAAAAGACATCTGGGTCCTGACGACAATCGTAAAGAGTTCGATCAAAAGGTATATCGCTCCATGATTGGTTCTTTACTTTACTTATGCGCATCTAGGCCAGATATAATGCTTAGCGTTTGCATGTGTGCCCGATTCCAAGTGGCACCAAAGGAGTCACATCACCTAGCGGTGAAGCAAATACTTCGATATTTGGCTTACACCCCAACGATAGAATTATGGTATCCAAAGGGCTTAACATTTGATCTGATTGGATATTCTGATGCTGATTATGCTAGTGACAAGGTTGATCGCAAGTACACTTCGGGAACATGTCACTTTCTCGGATGATCTCTTGTCTGTTGGTCTTCAAAGAAGCAGAACTGTGTATCACTCTCCATTGCTGAATCTGAATACATTGCTGCTGGATCATGCTGTGCTCAGCTTCTATGGATGAAGCAAACTCTCAAGGACTGTGGCAACAACACGAAGAATGTACCACTCTTCTGCGACAATGGAAGCGCCATCAAGCTTTCCAAGAATCCAGTTCAACACTCGAAGACAAAGCACATTCAGATCCGTCATCACTTTCTCGGAGATCATGTCAACAAAGAAGATATTGATATCATTCACGTCAACACTGAAGAGCAATTGGCAGATATTTTCACTAAGCCCTTGGATGAGAAAAGGTTTTGCAAGTTGCGGTGTGAGCTAAATATCTTAGAATCCTCAAATGTCATGTAATTGGACAGACATCCTAACGCTTATGCATGTTGATGACTTAGATGTGCAACACATGAAGTAATGTATATCTTAAATCAATGAAGACTTACCCTCTGAGTGCGAATACATTAATGTGGAATTTGACTTCGGAGCACCACGATAATTGTGCGCCGTGTCTGGGTCTAATACTTCGTATATGGTGGGTAACGCCACCACCAAATTCTTATTGAAGTGTTTCTCTTGGCGTTATGGTTGCATAGTCTTCGCATTTGGTTTGTCTTTAACATTAATTTGTCTTCAAGGTTTATTTTCGCAATGTTGAGCTAGTATATATATATATATATATATATATATATATATATATATATAGTAGCTTGTGTTCTGTCCTCTACAACATTCACTTATAGCTATGTCTTCATTCTTGAATCCTTATTGATCTAAGTGAATGTGATCGGACCCTAACCTATTTTGTACCTCTACCTCAAATTCTAAATGTCCAAATCATATGCATTCTATTGAAACCTGTCGATTGTCTTCTCTGAATCCTTGTCAGTAGAAGACAAAGTGACAAACATTTAAATCTGTTTTTAATGCTATATCCTTACTGTCTGAAAACCGGAGAAGCCGGAACGACCACCCGACAATCCAGGCTTGCATGGGTACATGGAACAACTTTCAATGAGTTGCGTGCATGCCACGCGTCTCTCAGATGTGTACTGCTAGGGGCACCTTGAAAGTGCTAGTATTCGACTAGAGGAGGGGGGGGGTGAATAGGCGATTTTTATGAAAGTCATCAAAACATGGGTGCTTTGAAGACAAACAATAGAAATGAACCTATTGATATCACTACAAAAAAAGACACATCCGTGACATTTTGGGCCGAACGGATTTTTTTTCTGTCATACATATGACACTTCTATGACGATAATTGTGACAAAACCCGGTATCATCATAGATGTGGTGGGCTCCTACTTCTATGACAAAAAATCATGACAAAAATGGGCTTTTCGTCCTGGGCGGGCCAGAGACACAGCTGCATGACATTCTTTGGGCTGTCCATGACGGAAAAAACCGTGGTAGAAGCAAGGGCGAGGAAACTTTCGGGGAGTTCTCGGTTACGGTGGGTGGTCGGGGGCCGAGCGATGCGCGTTTCTCTCGTACACGTACGCGCGTGTGTGCGAGGCGTTGGCTCTAACTGAACCCGAGCAAGGTGTTGGGCTCTAACTAAACCCGAGCGATTGCACTGCAGGCTACGCGTTACTGAACCCGAGCGATTGATTCCTTCGCTACTGCTGCTAACTGAAGCCGATCGATGCCGCCTCTCTGGATGAACAGTGAGCGTTGCGGGGGGGGGGGGGGGGGGGGCTTGGATGAACAGTGAGCCGTGGGAGTGGATGAACAGGACCCGTGGCTTTGCCTTTGGATGAACAGGACCCCGATCGAGCCGGTTGGGGCTGGATGAACAGGACCCCGTGGAGGGCTGGATGAACAGGACGACCCTGTGGAGGGCTGGATGAACAGTAGACGGTGGAGGGGCGGATGAACAGTAGCCCGTGGAGGGGTGGTTGAACAGGAGCCCGTGGAGAGGGGTGGTTAAATAGTAGCCGATGGAGTAGTGCGCGGTGGAGGCTGGATGAACAGGAGCCCATGGATGAGCAGTCGCAGGTGGAGGCTGGAGGAGGTCGACGGTGGATGAACAGTAGCCCGTGGAGGCTGGACGAGGTCGACGATGGAGATGAACAGTATCCCGTGGAGTTCCATTTTGCGGTACGCCACACCCCTCCCGATGAACAGGACCCCTGTTTCGACCGGAGCGCTCCAACACAAGTCCGTTTCATCCGTTTTGCGGTACGCCACACCCCTCCCGATCAATAGGACCCCCGTTTCGACCGTAGGAGGTCCCTTTCCTCCGTTTTGCGGTACGCCAGACCCCTCCTGATGAACAGGATCCCGTTTCGAACGTGGCCGGTCGAACACAAGGCCGTTTCCTCCATTCTGCGGTACGCCAGGCCTCGTTTTCATCGCCTGTTCCATCCAAGCCCTCCCGATTGACACGACCACGCATTCCGTTCCGACCCAGCCGGTTGGCTCCCCATGAACACGACGACGATGCTGTTTCTGCGTTCCGACCCAGCCATGTACATGAGCCCTGGCTGTACGTATGCACGAGTAGGCGTTCGAGACCCCACCCGTATGTACACATACGTGGCCGTATTTTCTTTCTTGCACACTGGCCGCTGTACGTACGTGTACGTGCTACGTGCGCGCCTCTACTACGACACGTACGCGCATCTACTATGACATGTGTGCGCCTCTACATCCACCAGTATATATGTACGTACACATTCGTGACCAGAATGCCAACGCTAGGTACGCTTCGACCAGGTAGGTCCCGACTGTCAGGCACTTCCTTGCGTGCGAAGATGTAGCTGGTGGGTCCCAACTATCAGGGGGGCGAATCGTTTTTTTTGCCCGGACGCAATTCCTTGCGTGCGAAGGTGTAGCTGGTGGGTCCCAGCAGTCATGGGGGAAACGTTTTTTTCACGAAATACAGTGGCCCGTCCGGTGGGTCCCCGCTGTCAGGTGGAGGAATAATTATTTTGCACGTAATAAGGAGGCACTTCCTTGCGGCCGCCGTGGACCCAGCTGTCAGCCTCTCCACGTACAGTCCACGTCCGATGGAAGCCGTTCCTTGACCATGTTGACCACGCCGCGCTGAGAGCACCAGGGCGTTGGCGACGGCGAGGCCTAGGAAGGGGACAACACAGAGCCGGGGAAGACGCGGCTGTGGATGCCCTCACGTAGAGGAATACGAGGGTTCACTGGTTCACTGCGGTGTGAGCCTGCTGTCGCCTCAGAATAACAATTAACAGGGGGTGTGGGTGAGTAGAGGGATGGCCTGGCCAGCGGTGGGAGTAGTAGGGGCGGTGAGGCCTCCGCCGCATCACAGCCGGCCACGGGAGGCAGGAGCACGAGGCACGACCGGCGCTGGTTTGGGCGGCTGGAGCAAGAAGACCAGAGGTCGAAGAAGCACTACGACCGTTGGATGGACATCATACGGTCACTGGAGCTAGAATCGTGCATATTGACTAAGTTGACAAAGCCCTCCATCCCCGTCAACTTAGTAGGCCCACAAGTCAGCGGCGGTAACGTTTTTTCGCAAAATACAGAGGCCCTTTCGGTGGGTCCCTGATGTCAGGTGGAGGAATCATTATTTTGCGCATAATAAGGAGGCATTTCCTTGCGTGCGGCCATGTATAGGGATGGCAATGGGTACCCATTACCCGCGTACCCTACAGGTAAAAACCCTATTAGGGTAAGGGTATGAGACAAAAAATTTACCAATGGGTACTTAAATGGGAAAATATCATACCCATAGGGTAGAGAGGGTAAGTGTATGGGATCGTATAACCCATGCCCGCCGTACCCATGTACCCATCTAAAAAGTTGACAAGTGGGTTTCCGTAAATATCCTAAGGTATTCATTTTCCCCTCCTAATCACGCTAGGTAAAAACTCTAATGAGTATTCAAATTATCTCTTTAATTTATCATGATTTTGTGAACTTAAAGTGTATTCCTATGTGTTGTTATTTATGATTATATGTTGTTGTTTAACATTTTTATGTGTCACTTTATAGTCAAGTATTTTTTGTTTATGAGAATGTATTGTTGTTGTTAATAATTTATGATTATATGTTGCTTTTTACAACTATTCTCTACTAAATTGATGTATTGTAAACGCGGGTATTTTTTACCCGCGGGTACCCATATACCCTGTCGGGTGATGGGTATGGGAAAATGTTGTACCCTTGACGGGTATGGGCATGGGTCATGGGTAAGTTCAGGGCGGACGGGTAAGGGTATGTGGTGGCTCCACCCGTACCCATACCCTGCGGGTGCCATCCCTAGCCGTGGACCCAGCTGTCGGCCTCTCCACATACAGTCCACTTCAGATGCATGTCAGTCGTTGACCACGTTGACTAGGCCGCGCCGAGAGCACCAAGGCGGTGGATGACGGCGAGGCCTAGGAAGGGAATGAGACGGAGGTAGGGAAGACTCGGCAGTTGTTTCCCACGCGGAGGCGAGTAAAACTGTACGAGGGTTTACTGGTTCATCTCCCGTCGCCGGAGAATAACAACAGGTGTGGGTGAGTAGAGGGATGGCTAGGCCAGCGATGGGAGTACGGTGGGGCGGTGAGGCCTGCGTGGTAGCACAATCGGCCGCGGGCAGGAGGGAGCAGGCAGTCCCGCCGGCGCTTGTTTGAGCGGCTGGAGCAGGAAGAACAGAGATTGAAGAAGCACGACGGCCGTTGGATGGAAATCCAACAGTCACTGCTTGTGCGTCAACCTTTTTTTAGGAAAGCCTCAAATCTGTGGAAAACAGCATACAACCCATCTGCCATTATTTCTAATAATTTACAGCCCATTTGCTAATTCTTAAGGGTTTTTTGGAGCCCATATTCTTTTTTTAGCATAACAGCCCATATTGTGGCCACAGTTAAAAAATTATACGAAATTTTGCATATTTCGGTGCGGTCCGAACTATTTTTAATCCCGAAATTTCGAGTCACATTCAAACTGATTTTAAAAATAAATGTATATCAATATAAAGTCCAACAAATTGTCCATGCATAAAAATCAATGCAATTTAAAATCTCGAAATGAAAAGAAGAAATTTGAAACTAATTGCCGGTTTGATGTGTTTTAAAAATGTATAGCCCATTTCTCATTACTGATAGGCCATTTTCTCGGCCAGCCGAATGATGCTCTCCTCGTCTTGAAAGACTTGCAGCCCAACATGCCTGACAAAGCAACTTACTTGGCAAATCACAAAAAAACTGGGCTGTGGCCATGGATCCAGCTGTCAGCCTCTCCACGTACAGTACTCTTCCGATGGAAGTCGGTCGTTGACCACATTGACCACGCCGCGCCGAGTGCACCACGGCGGTGGACGACGGCAAGGCCTAGGAAGGGGATGACGCGGAGCCGGGGAAGATGCGGTAGTGGATGCCCACGCGTAGAGGAGTATGAGGGTTCACTCATTCGGCTGCGGTGTGAGGCTGACATTGCCGCAGAATAACAGGGGGTGTGGGTGAGTGGAGGGATGGCCTGGCCAGCGGCGGGAGTAGTAGGGGGCGGTGAGGCCTCCGCGGCATCACAGCCGGCCACGGGAGGCAGGAGCAGGCGGCACGACCGGCGCTGCTTTGGGCAGCTGGAGCAATAAGACCAGAGGTTGAAGAAGCATGATGGCCGCTGGATGGACATCGTATGGTCACTGCAGCTAGAATTGTTCATATTGACTAAGTTGACAAAGCCCTCCGTCCCCATCAACTTAGTGGGCCCAGCTGTCAGCCTCTCCACGTACAGTATACTTCGGATGGAAGTCGTTCCTTGACCACGTTGACCACACCGAGTTCCGTTGCATGCATGCGTCCATGGGCGTGGTGCGTCCCCACTGTCAGTCTTTCACGTACAGTCATCTTCGCAGCGATAGCCTGGCCGACGATGGGGTAGCGCTTCGCAGCGATGCGTGCTAAGCAGAGCCTCTAGCCGCCGGAGGCCGAGCCAGGTGGTCCCGGCGACGCTGGAGGAAGAAGACGAGAGATTGAAGGTGCATGCCGGCTGTTGGATATAAATCCAATGGCTGTAGATGTCACAATCATTTGTTGACCAAGTTGACAATGCCCTGCGTAGGCTTCGACCTATTGGCCCACATGTCAACATGAAAAAATGCGGCATATATTTAACCCATGTTTTCTAGAATGTACAGTCCATTTGCTGGGCTGGGTGAACAAATAATTTCGCGTCAATCAGGCCCATTTATATTTTCTAAGAAATCCCAGCCCATTTGCACTTCCTTGAAATACACGAATTAGCTGGGCTCGTTATATTTTCTAAGAAATCCCAGCCCATGTATACACGGATCCTAGCCCATGTCGAGAAGCACTAGCATTGAGTGAGGACCTGGACCTGGAAAGAGTATATATTGCTACTGACTGTCTGAGAGTCATCCGGGAAATCGAAGCACCAAAGAACCTTGGTGGACATTGTATGGTGTTTCATGAGATCAAAGAACGAAGCAATTTATTTAGGGCTTGTCTTTTTAGTCATGAACAACACGAATTTAATGAGGATCCTCATAGACTAGCACGTATGGCTACGTCTCTTGATATAGGTAGGCATGTGTGGCTTGATGCACCACCTACTCATTTATGTATCCCTGTAAGCATTGAACTTAGGCAATAAAGTGCGTTGTGATTCTCAAAAAACAAAATGCTGGGCTTGTTATATATATAATGTTATGTTAGAAGGAGCAATTAATATCAAAGAATAAACCAGAGAGGCACATTTTTATATATAATTAATAAATTAACGAGTTATTGCTCAAAATAAAAATGGGCGCGTTATTATTAAATTGGTCCTTAAAATCTTCGCAAGCTTTTGTACGCAATCACCAGGATTTTCCTTGCCCGTGAGTCAAAAACAACTAGGATTTTCCTTGCCAACTTCCGTTAAATATTTACTTTTATAAGTTAGTAACACGTGGGATGTTTTTATAATGTATATAAAAGTCTCTATAAAATATACGATAATAGTAATAATATAAATATGTATAATGTGGTTAGAAGGAAAAACATAAATTGGACACATCATTATTATTCTTATATATAGATAAATATAACAGAGACCTGCGTTTTGTTAAAAAATACATTGGGCTGCCGATATTTAAGAAAAATCCCATAGGCCGGTATGGACCTCAAAAAATAAGTTGAAACCACTGTCTCCGTATGTCGTGGGCTACGCATGTTAAAATACAAAACCTAGGCCTAGCTGATACTTGTTCGCCCTCTGGAAAAAAATGATACCAGATCCCCGAGCAAACTGGATTAAAGAGGGGGCCGGCGGCACTACTGAAGAAGCACATTAGGAGCGATTTTTTTCTTCAGTGGATGGCTCTCGATAGCGTTTTTTTACTTGCCTCTGCACCATACAACTTGTATTTTTAGCCTCCTAGTCTGTCGTGGTGGACCAGCAGCCCATTTGCTGGGCGGGCCAACCTACAGAAACCAGCACTCGATTTTTCAACAAGCCCCAAAAACAACACAGTACTATGTTTGTTTTGAGGCCGAAAACATTACGACAGGGGTTGAGCAGGGGAGAGGGGAAGACAGAGAAATAAACAGATTAAAAAGAGCTGATGCGCTGTTGCTACCCTAACAAAGTAGGTGCAATTCTTCTCAGGAAGAAGGTGTGCCATTGACACCCACACGTCACATACCCCACAGTAGGCATACTAACAAGTTCACACACAAATACAACAGAAAAGGTAAACATTCGTATCAAACTCAGGTTCACAGGACATGTTCATATTCATAGCCAACATTCACTATCAACAACTCAAAAGATTCATATATACACAAGCTCAGCATATCTATGCATCCAAATGATTGATAGATCACACGACAATATTCATGCATAATTCACAAAAAGATTCAGATATACACATGTTCAGTATGTTTATGCATCCAAATGATTGAGATCACAGCCAATATGATCCATGGACGAACTTTAATTACCTAGGGTACAGACTGGTAAATGGTGTTCAGTCGGAGGTACTTCTTGCTAAAATTAGTTCTTGTACGAGTAAACTTTCGAGTACATAAGAGGCAGCACAGACAATCTGAACTTTGCTTGTAGGTTTATCCTCAAATAGTGGCCTCGTGCCGAGCGAGGTTTGAGTAACTTGGCCACTACTTTCATCCAACTAGTTTACTGGCTCATCTTGGTCCCGTAGCTCACCAAAATTCTACATTGTAGACGAGAAAGGAGGCAGTTGAGAAAATGAACCACCCAAATTTTTTGTGCAGTTCAACTAAAATGGAGCATCCCTGGCGTGCAGAATGATTAAGTGCCATATGAATATACGCGTCAACCAACTTGTCTAGAATCTTTAGACTCCATGCCATACAGTTCGCTACCATATCTGCCGATAACCAAAAGGCACAAGTTGGGACCAAAGACTGGACTGTGTTCTTCTAGTCTATGCGCCAAGCAATATTTTTGGTGTTCACTCTCCTAATACTTGGGAGTTTGACAACTGGTTGACGCCAGTTGATACTCGAATGAATATAGGCACTTCTTGTCAACATCAATGCTTGTCTGAGTGAACTTTGGAGTACATGGCAGCAGCATAAGTATCTGTCCATCTGATCATTTTGTGTAGTTCTACTGAAATCGCCCAATGCAATGATTTTCCTGCGAGTTCAGGCTCCAAGTTACTCCTTTATAAAATTGGCAAACAGTAGCACAATACCAAATTACCAATACATGACAAGCACAATAATCAGGATAAAGCCCAATACCAACCTAGGTGAGGTAGCATATCAATTACTATTTCCTTTCACTAGAAGTCGAGATAAGCGACTGACAGGAAACGAAGGAAGCAAGCAAGACGAGACAAAGCGACTGGCATGAAGGGAAGGAAGCGGTCGAGGCAATGAAGTACCCAAAGTTTTTGTGCAGTTCCACCAAAATCGAGCATCCCTGTTGGCACATATATTGAGAGAGTGAGATTACTGTAATAGTGGGACTAGTTGATGAAACATACACTAACAAACAGAAGCACCCTCATTATCTTAATGGGTAAAGTTAGCAACATAGTAGTCTTGCTTAAAGAGAGGTATTAGTTTATTTAATCAGTGCCAATTAGCTCAACACTCAAAACATTGCCATGTATCATAGGTTGCAAAACTTTAACGTGCAAAGATAAAGGAGTTTCTCATGACAGTAGCAACACAGTAGCACAATACATATATAGGTACAACAAACTAATATGGCTGAAGGCCTTAGGCTGGTACCAACCTGAGCAAAATATGCTTATTCAAGTAATTCCAGAAGAGATGATAAAGCACTCACTGGAATCACTCAATAGTATATATTTTTGTGCACTTCAAATGTATGGTTGAAATAACTCTTGTTTACCAGTGGTGAGATTATATCGAAAGATTATCAAGAACTTCTAGCAGAGTTAAAGCACTGGCTGGGATACAGTTCATTGTATTCTCTAGTGCAGTTCCACTAAAATGTACGATTGGCACAACATGATCCCTGTTTGCACAAGTAGGAAAAAGGTGAAACCTTCATTAGCTTAGTGAGAAAGGATAGAAAGACAATAGCATTATTATGTCATGACACTACCAAGATTCCCTCCCTGCTCCACCACATGATTCACCTCCAGATACATATATACACATACATGATTCAGCATAGGGTGCTACTAAAGATTTGTTTAACTCTGACGGGAAAATTAGGCAGCAATAAATTAGTGCTACTTAAGTACTCCTGATTAATTAAGTGACCTTGCAGGAGAGACGACAGAAGTGGAAGGGCTCCCTGGAGGATCGTCTCACATGTAAGGGAGACATTGCCGGAGCCCTTGAATGGCCTCGACTGAGGCCTCGGCTTCAGCAAGATCAACTTGGCACTGTTGATCGTGTAGAGCTGGGTCACACATGCATCGAGAATCCGGTTAATTAGTATGATGTGTCGTTAAGCCAAGTACTACTATGCTGCATTTCTCTATCTATCTCTACTCTATTATCTATTACTCTTATACTCTTACAAAAAACAGATTTGGTGATCTTGTTGTTAAGTGCATCTCGATGTTACGTGCAACGAACGAGCATCTTGCTAGTCTTCCAAGTAAATTAAGACTAGTAGCAACACAACAATACAACACCACTAGCAAGATGTCAGGATAACATAGGACGGTACCATCGTGTGATCTTCTTCATTTCCTCCTCCTCCTCCTTGTTCTTCCTCTTCATGCTCTGTTTCTCTTTCTCCTCACCAGTTGGTGAAACCAAGTACATGATTGGCCTTCTAGTTCAGAATTGGTTTTGTCAGTGAGGGAGTACAAGTGTACTAGTAAAAAAATAGCATTATTTTCTCATGGCAGTCGGAAAATAGAGATGAACACATGCATTAAATATCATTCTTACCTAAAGGAAGGTTATGGCGCCAATATGGATGATGAGGATTGGAACACAGATCTCCCTTTGTGCAGTTCCACCGAAATGAACCAACTGTTCCATTCTGACATTCCAGTTAAACAGCACAAAAGTCACTTCTTTTAAGAAGAGTTTTGTGCAGTGCACCAAAAGGTCACAACAGCAACCAGGTGAATTGGATATCCCTGTTTGCACAAAAAGGTACAGAGGAAACAGTCAGAGTCTCAAACAATTACAGGCAAAAACATTTGGCTAAACTTGTCGTGGCTTATAACAGTGGCATGGCTTCATTTTTACCAGGGACATTAGATTAAGAACAGCTAAATATTTGGTATAAGGGCATGGGACAGTGGATGCACCAGCAGTCCAGCACCATGTACGTAAACAGGGGCATAAAGTGGTGATTCATAGTTTGTTCCCCCGAGAAACAAACATCCAAGAAACATATCTGGGTTGGTCCCATTTTTGTTCACTCTAGCCACCTACTCCTATGTGTGGATAGCAAATCTAGTCCTGGTCATACCACTGTGTACAGCGTTACCCCTATATTTCCCTTTTCGACCAAGATACCGGTTGGATGACCAGTCTGTACTACTTTCACCCCCTTTCCTTCCTGTTTGTACCAAGTCCGATGTACATACTAAATTCCCCCACCCCCACTTTATTTCTTGTTTGAACCAAGTACTCCCTCCGTCCGGAATTACTTGTCATCAAAATGGATGTGTCTAGAACTAAAATACATCTAGATACATCCATTTCAATGACAAGTATTTTCGGACGGAGGGAGTACAAGATTCGACTCCATGAAGTAGCTTTACCTCTAACAATAGAAGAAAAAAAATACTAGGTGACATTGGACCATCCGATCGAGAGGGGCTGAGAGGTAGAAAATGATGCACATGCAGCGACGTAGCTAGCTGGGGAGGTAGAGCTAAGGCGGTTTCGAACGAAGATATACCTGAAGGTCGTCGGGAAGTGGATAGGTGGGCGGCGGGAGGCCGGATCCGCCCACAGGCAACGACGAAGGGATCGGAGGACCTCCCGCGCCGGCGCTCGGCCAGAGATAACGGTGCGGCCGGCAGTGGGTCTCCTCCCTCGCTGTCGACGAGGGCCTAAATGCTGCCCCTCCTCCCCTTCACCGGTGGAGGGGGATACATCCGGATCTGTAACCAGCGGTGAGGATAGAAAGCCAATGTTTTTTGAAGGGAGAAAGACAGTGTTACTACCCCTATCTTGTTTAGATCTGGAGAGGATGAGAGTGTGTGAATAGAGCAACCCTAGCAAGCAAGCGCGGAGGCTCCGACCTATATATATGTAGTGGAGTAGTTTTCCTTTTTCACTCCATCAAAACAATCGTTTAAAATTGTGTACTACTACATGCCAGGTCGCGGTTTTTTTAGTTGTTGATTGTTTTTTGAGATAGCTACCCGCTTGTTCCAAGTGGTGTTACGGTGTGCCAGGTCGCACTTTGTATCGTTCAAGTCTGGTACTACAAGTCCCTCCATTAAATGAACAACCACCCCTTGTAAAAATTGTGAACAACCCCACGACTAAAATTCGCGGAAACGTGGGTTGCCCCAACATGCATTATTATTTATATTTTCTACTCCACATGTCATAGACACAAAAATAATGTGTCATAGACACAAAAATTGTGGCAAGATTCCCTTAGGCAAGCCAAAGTGTGTCTAACAATTTGAGCAACTCAGGTTAGGCAAGTGTGGCAAGTGTGGGAAAAATAATGTGGCAACATAAGACAAACATAGTCACAATCCAAACAGCCCCGTAATTTTTTGTGACATGCATGAAAATTTCGTTAGTTAAATTTATAGTCAAAATTTGTCAAGGTGCATCAAATGAACACATGCAAGTATCAACAAGAAAGTCACGGCATGCATGCATGCGTTGTACTCCCTCCGTTTCCAAATATAAGTCTTTTTAGAGATTGCAACAAGTGACTACATACGAAGCAGAATATGTCTACATACGAAGTAGTCCATTTGAAATGTGTAAAAAGACTTAGGCTAGCCATAGTGGGGGTAACATAAGTAGTATCATGCACTTGGGACTCGCAAACATGCTTATGTGGCAGGCAATTAAAGAAGAGAGAGATGGTTATAGTAACATAGGTAGATACCATAACAAAATAAATGTGATGCTACTATGTGTCATGCATGTCAATAAATGAGACCACCTATGATACTAATCTATGATACTATGCACTATAGAGATAAGTACTCCCTCCATTTCAGTTTACAAGTCCTGCCCGTATACCTAGGTTGTCAATTTTATCATCCTAATATAAACTATATAACACAAAAATTATACCTTTTGAAAATAGAACATCCGAAGCTTATATTGGTATATTTTTTGTAATATATGACTTATGTTACGTTGGTCAAATTGACGACCTAGGGGTACGTGCACGCCTTATAAACTGAGAGAGAGGGAGTAACATAGACTAGTAACATATGCATGTTACTAGTCTAAGTTACTCCCCACTATGACCAGCCTTATGTCGAGTGCAGTGCTTTGATGTGTCGCGTCAACTCGTACAAGACCGAGAAATTTGATTACTACAATGCCCTCTCCCTCGTGGATTGAGCTCCGGTGCCTTAACTGCACCTGCCTTTGGCTACATGACAGGAGGGCCAACCACCTGTTGGGCCCACCAGTCATAGACGCAAAGGTAGGAGCAGTAAGTAGAAGCTTTCTCTATATGCTATCCCTCTCGCACGAGGTGGACAGACATGCAGCAGTGGATTCGATACTGTAGAAGTAGGAGTAACATCATTGTTCGTATTCTCGAAGAGGCGAAGAGCCAAGCGCAACCCGAACGTGGCAATTGCAAACGCTCGCGTGGTGCGGTGCCTTGGAGCACGCATATAGTAGCCAGGCTCTTGCATGAGACAAAATTGCTATTGTTTAACAATTAAATCCATCATCCATTGGTTGATACTCATTCTGCATAGGTCCACGCGCTTAGTACCGTTTCCTCCTGGGGTCACAAATGTTTATTTGCTAATTAATAGCATTGCTTGCAATGAACTAGCCATTGCAAGTCATTAAAAGCATGCACACCTCTCATCTCTTATTGGTTGATATGTCAAGAAACAAGAAACAAGGTAGAAGTTAATGCACCGCGCCTAAGTGTTTTGGGACTATTTGGTTTTCGTAAGATGACTTACACACCTAGACGGAGGGAGTAGTATAGCCCTGTAAACCAGAAAGGAGTATTTGCCTTTCTAGAGATTTCAACAAGTGACTAGACTACACCGCGTGCAGCCGTGCAGTACTCCCTCCCTTCCGGTTTATAGGGCTCAAATCTCAAATCTCATGAACCAAGGCATTTTGCGATTGGAGGAATGTATCTCGTACTACTTTACAAAACTACCCTAATTAAACTCATGCATTAATTACGTAGTTCTCTCGTTTTCCTCTCCGCCTTGGTCGCGGTGCACAATATTGAGCACTCCTATATGACTAGCCGCTCTATCTACATGCGGGACATTTCAAAGCATCCGGGCCCGCGTGCCATCCACCAAATCACAGCGAGGTGCTACAGTCGAGACTCACCTGTCACCCCGGTGTGGCCGTCATGACCCGTCATATCACAAAACCCACACCTTTACCAGCAGTGGTAAGGTGGCCTCCAAGTTGGACTGGACGAAGCAACCATCATTTCACTGGAACGCTCGTTCAAGCCCTTTCTTCCCTTTCTTGAAGAAAACCTCACTCCAGGCTACTCACTTCTGCCATTTTTCTTCTGTACCGACGAAGGAAAGGTGGGCGAATCAGTTATGCTGCTATATTTTCATTCCAAGAATCTTCTTTTTGCGAAGCACCGACCGATTCTCACATCCTATTCTTTTCCCGTTTTCATTGCGATTGTGGTTTCCTTTCGATTGCTTTTTGTTTGTCAGTTCATTGATGGATCCTGGAGCACTAGGCAAAGAGTTGCCGGCGGACAACCCACTGGAGACAGCGATCTCCAGGAAGCGAGCACCGACCAACGAGTTGACCATGTTGGCGGGCCAACCCATGGAGACGAAGAACTCCAAGAAACAAGCACTGGCCAAAGAGTTGAGGACGTTGGCGGACGAACTCCTCAAAGAAAGTTGGAAGAACAGCAAGGGCCCCACCGTGCCTACCCCAGGAACTCTGATTGCCACCTATGTGAGGCTCAAGACCGAGTTTGAGGAGATAGTCGCTGTTGAGAAGCAGTATTCCCCTGGCAAGGTGATGGCCCCCATCGAGGACGAGGAGATGGCCCCCGGAGGGATGAGATCCCCCGGTGAGCTGCACAAGGTAAAAAATAATGGCTTATTACCATAGTTGTGGTTTTTGATTATTTGCAATGTGCTTGCTAATATGTTAGGGTTGTGCAGGTGCCGGTGGACGTCCTTGATGATTCCGATGTCGTGGCCCGTCCTGTTGGCATCGCCCCGGAGATCGATTCTGATGCCGCTGTCCATCCTGTGGACATCGCCCCAGAGATCGATTCCGATGTCGCGGTCAGTCCTGTGGACATCGCCCCAGAAATCGATTCCCATGCCGCTGTCCGTGCTGTGGTCATTGCCCGAGAGATCGATGACAAGAAATAGTTGGTCGCGCTAATCCTTCAGGGTAGTTTGCATTGCCCTGTGTTTAGTTACCAGAACGATGCGTGTTATCAAACCATCTTAGGGCTAGTGCACTGTCTTGTGTGGGCGGATCTTGCTACTTTTGTTTGATAGTGAATCATGCGATGAATCATGCGAACCCTCTCCGAGTTATGGAAACAGATGTATCCTCACCAGCTTTTGATGTAATATATGGCATGCTTAGATGTAAGTTTGAACTGTTTATCATATCAGCAGGGCTTGTTTGATGATTCTTGGTGTTAGTAGGCTAGCTACTGTGCGAGCTATAGTACTTGCAAAACACTCACCGAAGAGAAACGTTGGGGCTGATGAGCTCGTGGTACGCTTATACTTATCCCTCGTCGATCGACCAATAGCCCTAGCTCCTAAAATTGTAGGCTTAGCGATCGATCAGACAATAGTCGACACGGATACATTCAGGCCTCATTTGGTTCATAGGGTAGGAAAATCGTAGCAAAAGTACAGAGAACGTGCAACACAAAATCATAGCAGTGTAGAGACGTACTCTCTCTATTCCAAAATAGATGACCTAGGCGGGCTAGTTTGGCCTAGTGGGTTTCAGTGATATGACGTGGTACAGTGCCGTCCAGTCTTCGCGTGTGGTAGCAGTATTGCGGGTACAGTAAGTTTTCTTGAAGAAGCGGAATTCAACGAAGTCATGATGGTTCCTTCGTCCGAACAACTTACAGTGGGAAAGGTTGGGCCTGCGATACGACCGGGGTAGACCAGGATAATTTTGTGCATGGCAGGTGGACCAGGATGGTCGACGTCCCACATGTCAGCGAATGAAAGTATTCTTTCCTTTATAGAGGACGAGCAACGAGTATTCATTGTTTATTTTTATTGAAGCTATTGTCTCCACTGTTACTCCTTGACTTTGTCAATGCCTCTCTCTCCTCCACATAAGCGGGGACTACTTGCTATGCATGCGACGGGCAGCTGGCGTCTTGAGGGGCCAGGGCGGTCAGAGCGGGCTCCGGAAGCGGTCCGGACTCCAGCATGGCCCACCTCACATTATCACTATATATTTCTTGGAGTCCGTGTGCGGCGGGCGGGCGATCTCTTCTCCCTCCCCCGTTTCTCTCTTCTCAGCGACACCCGCCGAGCGATTAGATTTCGGCTATCGCCGGTTTATTCAATTACAGTCCCACATGTCAGTGAAATTGCAAGACAACGCGTGTCCCCTGTGGTGAGCGGCGTGCGAGCCGGACTGTCGGGGGTGCGACGCGTACGAGTCGTAAGTGTGCCGCCTTTTCCTTTAGAACTTGCGAAGCGTAACATTTTCGCGCGATCGATCGATAAAATGACGAGGGCGGTGCTTTCCCGCTCGTTAGGCGGGCTAGTTCGAGCGATATGACGTGCTACAGTGCCGTCCACTTGCTCCATTTTTATGTAAGCAAGATAGAAATGGAGGACTGTTAGCGATTATAGCATGATAGTTAGGGCATCTCCAGCGCTGGCCCACAAATTTACACCGGCATCTATATGAACTAACCGGACGAAATTCGTGCAAACAGAGCAAATTTCAAATTAACCGGATGAAATTCATTACATTTCAAAAACTTTTCCTACAAACTGGACGAAATTCATTACATATTTCGCACAAACCGTACTAAAACCTACTGTAAACCTAATCTAAACGATCGCCGACGCCCGACCACCATGTCCGGCCATGAACCCGAGAAAGCCGACCATTGCCTTTGCCTCCTCCTCATCCGCCTCGATAACCTCCTCCTCCGGAGCACAAGGTTCTGAAGATTTCTGCCTCCACGTCACCGTCAAGCGGCTAATCGGCCGCCGATGTTTACCCCACCAAGCTTGCCATCGACTGAGTGGAGTAGCGGTGGCCTTCCCGGGACCAGAGCAGCGGCGACCTACCCTGTACTACTCTTCCTCGCTGTCGGCTGCGCCCGTGCACGCGCGCTGGCTTCGTGGTCGTGGTGGCGGAGGGAGGCCCGGGGGGTGCCGGCGATCTCCTTCATTTGCTCCTACGACAGTACATCAAAGAGAGCTTTGGAGCGCGCCCGGAGTGGAGCCACCGATGTCCCTCGTCTGCTCCTGTGACAATACGTCCAAGAGAGCTTCGGAGTGCCAGGAGGCCATGGTTGGAGTGGTGCCGACAAAAGGAAGGGACCAAAGGAGAATAAGTGTGGGTCTTTGGCTATGGCTGGGAGCTGGGTCTCAAGTTAATATAGCGGGCGAATGGCAATGAGCCGCGGCAGACGGATGGACAACTGGCGCCGGAGTAGGTTCGTCGGGCGTGAATGCAGACGCTGCTTCAATGACTTAACTACAGATACGTTGGGTTACTGACATGTGGTCCCAATGGGCATCTGGCCCGCATGTCAGTGACACACCAATTGCACCTGCAGTTATGTCCGGGAATGCAGCATTGACATTCTGGAGAGACGGTGACCGTTTCAGGCGGGAAGCGCGCGCTAGCGATGGAAGGGGTTTCGGTGTGCAGTGGTACTAAGATCGGTCGCCCACAATAGTACATACTCTGTACCATACTACCATAGTACCCTCTCTAGCTAGGCTGTTTTATAGATTGTCATTGTGATGGACGATATACATGAGCAAGGCGGTCCGAGTATGACCGTTGGTGTTGAGCCAGGTGAATACATGCTCGGCGTTCGCGTAGCCTCCATCAAATGTCTAAACAGTAATGTCAGGCACAGCCAGGACGCGCAGGTGATGGGCTCGCTGTTTGCGTTGCACCATGAGCAGGACATTGATTTAGAGGGCGACGTGCATGCATTAGCATGCTTTGACAGCATGAGCGTGAGTGTCTGACGCGAAGTATTTCATTTTCATTTGGCTGACCAGGGTGCGTTGCAGCGACGAGTCCGTGGTTTGATTCCCCACATACACATAATTTTGGTTTTTACAGTATTTCTTTCTCCATTGACAAGTAGGCACGCGTAGATAGATAAAGAACAAGAGCTGATGAGGCGCATGCGGATTGTTTGACTGGTCAACCAGACAAATACGGAGCTATACGCTGAGCCAGTGACCGTATAATCACCATATCTCGTATACAATGATCAAAGTGAGCTATAAGACAAGTTCGATGACCGATAATGCATTTTACTCGATAATAAATGACCAGGATTGAAGGGGAATCCAAATTTGCTTTGTCTTCTGTCCTTGAGCCCTTGACAAACCAATGCACTATATGGTTGTCCAGCCACTCCACCCCAAAGCTCTCACCAAGCGTCGTTCATGTCACCGCGCCGCACACTAACCGGTAAGGCAGTGATGGCATCCCGCTGTGCCGAGTTCCTCGCCGCCCACGACCGCACACAAAATGGTAGGGAAGCGATGGCATCCCGCCGTGCCGAGTTCATCGCCGCTCGCGACCTCACAACTATGTGGGAGGAATTTGAAGATGCCAAGGCCGAATGGGCGGTAGAGCAAGAGGCGGCCAAAGCCGCACAGAGGGAGCGGAAAAGTCAGAAAGCACTCAAGAAAAGAGAGGCCCGCTGCCGCAAGAAATAAAAGGACGCATGCGCTGCTGCGGAGAGGTGGGCAGAGATCCAAGCACGGTGGGGTGTCGCCGACAAAGCCGGGAAGGAGAACGACGGCGTCTGGCCAGCATGTGAGAAGTAGTAGTACTAGTAGTTAGTGTGTGTGTGTGTCTGTGTCTGAGTACGAGCATGTACCAGTACTACTAGTTACTACTGTAGTTTTTAGAGCAAATTACCAGTACATTAGCCTTGACTAAATGAGAAAAAATTCCTAACCTATGCATCAAATGGCATCTCTTTCTCTATAGGAATTGAGATGCATGTCATCTCACTTCCTATGATTTTCATATTCCTATAAAATTCCTATCCTATGAATGAAAGGAGGCCTCTGTTGGAGTAACTACTGTAGCTAGCAGTACTGCTGGTACAGTAGTTTTCTTCAAGAAGCGGAATTCAACGAAGTCATGATGGTTCCTTCGTCTGAGCAACTTCAAAGTGGGAAGTGGGCCTGTGATTTGACGGCTCATTAGTCATTGTTAGTGCAGCGTGATGACCTGGGTGACTCTCCCTTGGAGTTCTGTGTGCATGGCACATGGACCAGGATGGCCGATGTCCCACATGTTGGCGAACGGAAGTATTCTTTCCAATATCGAGGAGCAATGAAACTGCGTGGTATAGTATCACTGCTGATTGGTTCGCAAAAAAATAGTATCACTGTTGATTTATAATTATTTTTTATTTCTGATGAATGCTAGCGTTTCAACTCTTACGATGAAGGGTGCCAAACATGGCACATGCTGGATGTCCCACACGTCAGCGAAAGGAGTGGGACATGAACAGCGTGGTAGAGCCCAGCGTAAAAAAATAGCGTGGTAGAGCGTCTCCACTTCTTCCACTTCTGCGTCGGAGACCACACGTAGTAGTACTTAGTGGTATGAACGATACAAAGTGCGACCTGGAGAGAAAGACACGTCTAGTTGGAAGGTCTCGGGGCATAGAAGTAAACAAATATAAAAGTTAATATGTGCCTCCAACTAATATAGTAGTAGTAGAGTACTTAGGCACGTATTCCATAACATCACCGTGCATTGCATGTACAACATTTAGTGGTAGTACATAGTAAGAGACAAATGCCGCCCAAGAGTTCCCTTCTCGACCCACTTTTGGGTGTTTGGTAGAGTGTATGGAGGGTGCATGAGTCCACACTAGTTTAGCACAAATACACTAGAAGCATGCATGAAGAGAGCATGCATGAAGAGGGGGTGTTGAGTTGAGCATGCATGAAGAGGGAACAACTATGCTGAGACGAGAACGCAACCAAACACACCCTATATGCCACGCATGTTCATACCATTTGTGCCTTTCTACTTCACTTACTGCGCTACATTACTCAGGTTCGTACGTCCACTCCTGGGTACATGTCCGTCTCGTAGTTCCAGTCCCACGTGTTCTTCATATAGATGGAACGATCCTTGCATAACACGTGCACCTTGATGCTAGATGTCTCGCGTGTTGGCAAAAGGATGAACAAAGCTCACGTAAAAAATAGAGTGGAAGAACATAGATTCCGGACGACCGAGAAGGAGCAAGGAACCTCGTGGTGGAGCGTCTGCACTCATAATATTTAATATTATTCAGCGATATAAAATTAACCAATCATCTCCACAGTGGACTGGAAGAGTACGAAACATGGCAGCCCAGTGTAGTTACATCATACTAGTACATGGCTAACCCACGCTATCACCATATTTCTTGGCTTCCGTGCGACACCTATCTCTAGTAATCCAGCAGCCTGTATCGCTTCTCCCTCCTCGTCTCTATCAAAGTGCGGCGGGCTGGCGTTTTTGCCGTCTATTGAGGTCGGTTAACTCATCACATGTTAGCGACATGCCAAGAGCATTCTAAAAAAATTCCTTTCACGTTCCGTTTTCAAAAAGAAAAAAATCCTTTCACGTACGAATTTGCCTGTATGCTTTGAGCAACTTGCATGTCCTATACTTCTCCTGTTTGATACTCTAACTTAGCTAGAGGTTAGACTAACTCATGACTAAGCCTGAACTAACTGTAGCCAAAGAGGTGTTTGGGTGACAGGGTTAGATTGACAATAAATGCACTTGATGGAGGGAGAAAAGTGATTTTTCAGTGGTCCCAATGAGAACTATCTCCAGTTAGCACCTCTTGGGTGGGATAGTTTTTTTGGTGGGTTCGGTGCAACTTGCTCCAATTTAAACCCTCATGCTTGGATACTTTAGGGCTATTTGATCCCCAACTAGCTCAAACTAACTCTAACCCATGGATCCAAACAGGGCCTATGGCCAGTCTCGACGCGGAGCAGTCGCGTGCACCGGGAAGCGGCGCTCTCTCGGCCGCCGTGCCACTTCAAAGCCGACGCCAGTGAGAGGCCACCTCCGCTCTGGCCGGGCATTAATGCGGCACTGACGCTCCAGGGCAATGCTGACTGTTTCACGCGGGAAGCGCGCGCTGGCAAGGGAGTATAGGTTTTGAACCGTTTCAGGTGTAGTACTGGTAGTTTGCAAAACTACACAATTATTGCACTCAGTTTCCTAAGAAATTGTGGTAAAAATGTTACTCCACAGCCCGCTTCCCTTCTCCTTCCTCTTCCATCGCCCGCGCACGTCCGCAGGAAGCGACCGGTCAACCCTTATATAGGAGTGCTAGCACAAAAAGATGCATGCATGTCCACTAAAATTTCCATATTAAAGCGCCGCTCCGGCGGGAGTATGGCGTATGTTGTTACCTTTGGCTGGGCCATGGCTACCGGGCGACGGCAACCAGAGAAGAGGCGGCGGGAGGGGAATGAATGCAGCTACTATTTGGGTTCGCCTTCCGGCTTAAATAAATGCGCAGCATCACGTGTACCCGCGAGTGCACAAATTGTAACATACGTGTCTGCTTAAGTGAGCGTCATGTAACTGGTGTGTGTGTGAGAGAGATTTTGAGAGACAGAGTGCGTGTGTGCGACTCTACTCTTCGGACATGTACTCAACCTTTTGCATCGGGATATAAGTATAACGGTATTTACTTTAGCTAGTGATTTACGTGGCCATGTTAACGTGGTTGTGTCAAAAAAACGTCACTTCCTACTCGTGATTTGCGTTATATAATTACAAGCAAGATTCTCGTGCATTGCACAGAACATCAATATGCAATTTTTTTACAAAACACCTATTGTGATTAACCCATGCAGGAGTAATCCCATTTGTAAAAACTAATGATATCTCGAGAATTTTATCGGAAAACTGGTATCTCGAGAATGTCATCGAAAAAATGAAAGATGAGAGATAAGGCGAGGAGGAGTGGAGTATGGTGGTGACTGGTGGTCGGAATGGGCGGAGGCATGGGGATGGACGGCGCCGGTAGGCGGCAGCGGCCACCATGCATGCTAGATTGTTCCAGAGACTTATTCCTTTTTTAATTGCTGAGCAATAAGGTTGTGGGAGATAATGATGTGGAGAGAGGTGCGGGTATCTTTGGTAAAATTATCATAGTTTGCTTTCTATCCGTCAGATATAGATCATACAGTGTGTATTACAAGATGGCAGACACACCATCATTGTCAACTCGTTTTTTATAAGGGTACAGATGATAAGTTTGCTGACTACTTAAGTAAAGTGGAATTTGTCCATGTTATGCAAGTAAATAAAGGTGATTGTTTATCACACGGGTAAGGTTGGATGAAGGGTGTTAGGAACAAATGCTCCGCCTAGAGCATGTGTGTTTGAGATGGAGTCTTAGTGTGTGTGTATGTGTGGTGTGTGTGTGTGTGTGAGAGAGAGAGATGGCGTCTTAGTGTGTGTGTGTGTGTGTGTGGGGTGGGGTGTGCGTGCGTGCGTGTGTGTGTAAGTGTGCATGGCTTCATCATAGAGAGGTGATGTGTATGGCAGAGGCCACCAACGATGGGGTGCGAGAGAGAAAATGCCCGTAGAGAGGGAAGAGAAGGTGTGTACGCGTGAGAGGAGTCGATATCTAGAGAACGTGTTTGTTTGAGAGACACCGAGGAAGACTACTATATATCGATGGTGCATGTAGGCGGGAATTAAACAAAGGGATGGTCTTACCCATCCAGGCGGAAGTTATGTGCACAAAAGAGGAGAACGATTCGATGTGGCGTTAGGATTGAGGGTAATTAACTACTTATGGAGGCATAGAGACCTTGAATGTGCATGTGTGAGAGGTATACATGTATATATGGGATGTGTGTGTGTGCGTGCGCGCGCATGATCGAGATAATAGAAAGAAGACATAAGTCATAAGATCAAGGACATGGGAGAGACAGATCGGTATGACAATATGCATGCATGTGAGAATGCAGGGAAGAAGGCCCAACAATTGAGCATGTGTTTTTGTCTTTAAGAGATAGTTGCGTGGGCTGGAGCATGCATCTATGGCGAGCAGAGGGAGTGAGGCACAACGATTGTGCAAAACAGATCAACCTATAAATGAATATGTATGGAGAGACATATATAGTGTGGGTGATAGGAAGCAAGACTCCGTGCGAGAAAGAAATGTTGAAGGAGAAACTATAGATAGATACAGAGATGGAGATGCTAGCTAGAGGGACATCCGCTAGTTTGGGTGTTGGAGATGACCGCTGGGTGGTTCAGAGGGTGAAGTTATATATGTGTGTGAGCGGGCACTTGACTGCATGTAGAGAGAAACATATGTAGTGTGCATGATAGGAATCAAGAGCGAGGGCGAGAAAGAAGGTTGATGGAGAAACAGATAAATAGAAAGATAAAGATGCTAGTTTGTGTGCGTTAGAGATAGGAGTCAAGTGGATCAGAAGGTTGAGTTATGTGTGTGGGTGTGAGAGAGATAGAGAGAGGGTGCATGTGAGTCACATACAAACAGATATTAGAGAGAAATGAGATCCCGAGAGACGGAGTTTTGTGTCTGCGAGAGAGAAAGATGTTTCACAACGAGAGTGATAGCTAGAGAGACATATGAGGGAACGCAAGATATATCTAGGGAGAGAGAGAGTGTGTGAGCGGCATACAAGAGAACAATGGAGAATTATGAGACCCTGGGAGTCAGAGTTTGTGTTTGTGTGTGAGAAAGAGATATTTAAGAGTAAGAGTCGTAGGTTCTCATATCTAAGGAGTGAAAGACATATCTGTATGAGGGGTGTGCGAGTGGCACACATGGGAATCAAAGTTTTGTGTTTGTGTGAGAGAAAGAGGTTCCACATGGAGAATAATAGTTAGAGACACATAGCAAGGAGTGAGATATACTTAGAGAGAGATAGAGTGATGAAGGTCGAGGGAGAGAGTACCGGCAGTGTGTTACGAAGATAAAAGATCATTATCGACTTACAGGTAGCACGAGAGATACCTGAGAGACGATGAACGCGTATAGGTCCAGAGAGATACTCCTATATAAGCATGAGTGATAGCTATATGAGACGAATATCTGGATTAAAGGGGATTCAAATATTTAAACTGGAGATCACGACATCGATAATATCATAACGCAAATTGGTGTATCAAACATGCATATTCATTTGAATTTGGGCACACGTGTAATGTTATATAGTTTATCAATATTGGTGATCCATAGATTCTTTAATTACAAACAATGCATGGTTTATATGCAATTAATGTATAAACGGGATTACACTATAAGTTGCGTGTGTGAAACACATTATACATGTTTGAGAAGTAAAAAAACCCGCATGAAACACACATTAATTGGAGATAGTTAGCGAGGAATGCATACTTTGGATTTCAACGTAAAGTGCTTTCAAATATTTGAAAATCCAAATTGATGGATACAACCTTATGAATCTGAGATCATGCCATTTGTAAACCATATTTATGTATAAATGGTGTTGTGCTTTTGAAAGTATATATATAAAAAATGATGTATATAGAATGTAATTCCAATTGAAAATGGATCCCGCCCGAAAAAATAGAATACAAACGGGATTCGAATTGAGTTGGCACGAGCGTAAACATGCATTGTGCAAAATTTGAACGAAGTGGGGAAAGTCGCAGTAACCGTCCGAAACCAAAATCTGTGAGATGGAAATTACTACTGCCTATCCCTGCCACGCAAAGCCTATCTGCTGGATTTCTATAGGTTTCCATAGGGGTAGGTTTGTAATTTCACCCAAATGTGACGTAACCGCCTCTCACCCGGATTCATACACGGTGGGCGCCAAAACACAGTGTGTCCTCGGCCGAAATCGACTCCCTGCCTGATTCATATTCATATACACGATGGGCGTCAAAAACAAACTCTCGTCGACAAATATTCGGTGTATGCAAGATTGCCGTCCTATCCCCAACCGACTAATGTTGCTGTGATGTAGTAGAAATTTGAAACGGGGGCTAAGTTTATAAATTTCCTCACATTTGAGACAAGCGCGCCCTGAATACATGTTTACCCCTTCCTCTCTACCTCCCCTTTCCCCATTCATACTCCCTGGGCGCCAAAACACCCTCTCCACCCCACCCTCCTCCGCCCGCCGCCGCCCGCCACCCCATCCACCGCCGTCCTCCTCCACCATGCCGGAGCTGATACGCCGATGCCGCCGTCCATTACAAGAGATCGACCTCTATCATCCACGGCTTCGGACCGAGATCCTTGCATCCCGTCCTCTCGCTTCATCCCCGCCGTCGTCCACCTTGCCGGCGCTGCTCCTACGACCGTATTGTCCACCGCGCCCCGCCGCCATCGTCTACCCTCCTAGATCTGGTTCCACGCCGCCAACATCCATCGCTACCGCAGCACCGT